>NC_045978.1:39730641-40030641 GCF_010909765.2 Amblyraja radiata | reverse complement strand
TGTATATTGGGGTTCAATGTTCATATCACTGCGGTGTAAACCACCCAAGCAATATATGAGGTGCTGTTCCTCCAGTTTGCGCTGGGCCTCACTCTGACAATGGAGGAGGCCCAGGACAGAAAGGTCAGATTGGGAATGGGAGGGGGAGTTGAAGTGCGGAGCCACCGGGAGATCAGGTAGGTTAAGACGGACTGAGCCGAGGTGTTTAGCGAAACGATCGCCGAGCCTGCGCTTGGTCTCGCTGATGTACATACAGATGGTGACACCTGGACAACGGATGCAGTAGATGCGGTTGGAGGAGGTACAAGTGAACTGCTGCCTCTATCATGGCTGCTCACCCAATCCAGGTCCTGCTCCCACCTTCTCCATAAAACCCTCAAACATCAATACAGACAGTGGTTGATTATCTAACATGGATAAACCGGCCTGTTGACCCACTGTCCACACACAACCCACAGCCACCTGTGCAAGCCATCCATAGTGGCGCTCAAGTTGGGAGGGTAACTGGCCTCTGGACATTGCCCCTACGTGTAGCTGGGTACAGAATCCCAGGGGAGTATTGAGAACACGGGGGGAATAAAGATGGGGCTAACATCGTTCATGTGATGGGAGGCCATTCGGTCCCTAAAGTCTGCTCCGCCATTCAATCATAGCCGATTTATCTCTCCCTCCTAACCCCATTCACCTGCCTTCTTGCCATAACCCGCCACCCGTACTAGGTACACACCAGGGACTAAGACGTTGGAATCTTTGACCTCCACACATGCTGCCTGACCCACTGAGTTCCTGCTGTAGTTAATGATTAGTATTTGTAGATGATCTGCTTGGAGCAGGTGGGCTGAACGCCAGTTTCTGTGCTGGATCCTTCTTCCTTCTCCAATGTTGAGGATGCTTGGCTCCACCCCGTAGACAGTCCAGATTTCAACTGCCCTGCCCTTAAATCGTCAGTCGCTCTCCCACTGCTGGTCTTAAACTAGTCAACAGTGTTTCATTGCCACACGCACCGGGTCCACAACACAACATTCTCATTGCAGACCCCCACAAAACACTCAATCCTTCCCCCCCCCCCCCCCCCCCCCCCCCCCCCCCACACGGCCTGGGATCGGGCCCTGGGATTTGTCCATGGTCACCACTGTTAATCCATCTCATTCAGGAGTAATGTCCCCCTTGCAGCCAAATCCATTAACCACCATAATGAACACAAATGAGAAGCATTCAGTTCCACACACACATTGCCACTTTAATCTTTCCTGGTATAATTCTTTCCCTGATAAATTCAGTTATAACCGCACAGACACAGGCCCTTTGGTCCACCTAGTCCATGCCGACCAGGATTCTATCCAGCGAATCCCGTTTCCTGCAGCTGCAACTAACTACCCTCAGGATTTTTATAAACCTCTGCAGCCTGTGTGGCGGGCTGTGGATTACGTGTGCAGACAAGAGCAGGTCAAGGCCATTCAGCCCATCAGGAGCTCCCGTCTCTTCTCTTGCAGATTACACGGCCCTTTAAATTGCCCCCCATGTGTGTGCAGCTGCAGAGTGTGGGGGAGATGATCAGAATGTGGACAACATTGTGGGATTAGTGTTTGTGGGTGGTCGATGGCTGGCATGGCCTCGATGGGCCGAAGTGCCTGTTTCCACGCATAATCTTTACACATCTGTGCGGTTTGTCTTCGAGTGGAGAAACCAAAGGCAATTGGAATGCGGCTGTGCTGAACGCCTCCATTCAGTGCCTCGGTTCCATTGGCCGCGCCCCTGACCCACCGCCTTGGTCTCCCAACAGTACAGAAAAGATTCACGAGGATGTGGCCAGGACTCGAAGGGCTGAGCTACAGGGAGAGGATGGGCAGGCTCTGTTCCCTGGAGTGTAGGAGGATGAGGGGTAATCTTCAAGGTGTATAAGATTACGAGAGGAATAGATCGGATAGACGCAGAGCCTCTCGCCCAGAGCAGGGGAATCAAAAACCAGAGGACATGGGTTTATGGTGGGGGGTGTGGGAGATAATTTCTAGGAACCTGAGGGACAAGAGATTGTGAGTGTATGGAATGAGCTGCTGTAGGAGGTAGTTGAGGCAGGGATTATTGCGACGTTTACAAAGGAATTAAAGCCCTGTCCCATGGTACGAGTTCATTCCAAAAGTTTCTCCCGAGTTTGCCCTGATTCGAACTCGTAGATTTACGGTAATGGCCGCTCGTTGGTACTCGGGGCTCTTGTGGACATTTTTCAACATGTTGAAAAATCTTCACGAGTCTTCCTGAGCTTACCTGCCATTAGCGAGTCTTCCCGAGTACCTGCCGTTAGCGTTACGAGTCGCTAAGAGATGTCCCCGAGCTCCGACGTACCCGCTACGTTCATTCCCCATGCTTACCACGAGTTTTTTTAAACTCAGGAGACCTCTTGGAATGAATTCGTACAGTGGGACAGGGCTATTAGACAGGTACACGGGTAGGACAGGTTTAGAGCAATATGGGCCAAACACAGGCAAGTGGGACCAAGTGTAGCTGTGACCATGTTGGTCGGCGTGGGCAGGTTGGGCCGAAGGGCCTGTTTCCACACTGTATCACTCTTTGACTGCCTCCAACGATGATCCCTGTAGGTAACAGCGGCCAGTTGTGATGTAGTCACCCACATCTACCTGTAACGTTCATGCTTTGTCTATCCAAGATGCTGTCTGATTGAGTCAAGGGTGTTTCATTGTCATATGCTCTGACAAGGGATGAATGAAACTCTTACTGGCAGCAACTTAACAAGCAGGGTATTTGGAGCATGTTGTTTTGTTCCAGATTTCGTCTCCACTCCACCCCACATTTATTTTATATTCTCTAGCTGCCCTGACTGGTTAGTATTTGAATGTGTCCTGGACACCGTGGTCTCCATTTCCTCAGCTCTATCACTCCCCCTCTCTCAATGCCGACACACTGCTTTCCTCATTATCCAATTGTGGAGGAGGATCACTGGCTGAGACCTTCAGTCTGTTTGTTCTCCACAGATGCTGCCTGACCTGTGAAACCGTTTGTTTTTATTCCAAGGAGCGGCTCCTGGATGTGGCTTCAGAACAACCAGTCTCCGTTCCAACTCAGTGGAGAGATTCTAGAGCTGTTGCCATGGCTACGACATCGAACACTTTCTCCTTCAAAAATGTGAGAATCTTCACACTCCAAATCCTTTTACTCAATGAATCGGCATGACATAAGGGGGGGAGGTGACAGCTCGCGTCTAATCAGCTGGCATGCATGCAAACAAAGGTGCTTCTAGGCACCACAATATGGAGAGTTCTCAAAATCAATCACGCTAAACCCGCCTAACTATTCCCCTGAAGATAGACACAAAATGCTGGAGTAACTCAGCGGGACAGGCAGCATCTCTGGATGGAAGGAACGGGTGACGTTTCAGGTCGAGACCCTACTTCAGACTGAAGAATCTTCTGTCTTCAGTTTAAACAAGCATCTGTAGTTCCTTCCTACACTAACTATTTCCCTGATGTTTCTGTTGTGTGGTCCAAGGACACGAGTGCAAAGGGGCTAAAACACAGCATTTAAGTAAAATAGACACAAAATGCTGCAATACAGGCAGCATCTTTGGAGAGAAGGAATGGGCGACGTTTTGGGCCGAGAACCTTCTTCAAACGTCACCAATTCCTTCTCTCCGGAGGTGCTGCCCGTCCCGCTGAGTTACTCCAGCATTTTGTGTCAATCTTTGGTTTAAACCAGCATCTGCAGTTCCTTCCTCACATTGAAGTAACCTTGCTGGCAACAACACTCACCAGATTGTTGGCAATCTACCCAGCTCAGCTCCATATGGAGCAGGCAGGGAGATGCATCTCAGAACCAAACCCCTGCTGGCCTGAGGTAAGCAGGAGGAGGGATTACACCAGATAATGTGGGGGGGGGGGGGGGGGGGGGGGGGGGAAAGGGCGATTACACCAGGAAATGTGGGGGGGGGGGGGGGGGAATGAGTTGGGCTTAAGAGCCAGTTTCCGTGTTGCCTAGCAATATGATTAACACTTTAATTCTATCGATGGGCACATTTTACGTTTAAAAGACGTTCAGACAAATAGAGGGGAAAGCTTGAGGGCTGAACGCGGAGAAATGGGACTACCTCATGCACCTTGGTTAGCATGGACAGGTTGGGCTGAAGGGCCTGTTTGTGTGTGGTTTGACTATGTCCCCGTGTTCCTGACCCCTGCACCAGAGTGGTGCTGACATCTCATCTGTTACTCTCCCTCAAAGGGCGGTCAGAGTGGAATATTTGCATATCTTTAAGGCACATGTGGACAGGCGTTTGACAAGGCAGTGAATGTTTACCCTGGGTGGACAAGAGCATGTCGAATCAGAAGAGCCATCACTAACACAATGGCGGAAGTGTTGGTGATTCCCTGGGGCGGGCGCATGTTTACTTGGAATGCCACAGACTGATTAGAGCAGCAAAGCAACTAGCCCTTTGGCCCACAATGTTTGCGCTGAACACCACGCCAAGTTAAACTAATTCCTTCTGCCTGCGTGTGATCCATGTCCCTCCATCCCCAACTTCCAATCTAAAAGGCTTGCAAATGCCACTAATGTATGTGCTTCCATCACCCCCCCCTGGCAGTGGGTTCCACTGTGTAAAATGACCATGCCCCAATCAACTCCTTTAAACACTACCCCTCTCACCGTAAAGCTCAGGAAAAGCTTCTGACTGTCTACCCTATCTTCGCCTCTAAGTGTTATATACTTCTATCAGGAGTCCTCTCAGCCTCTGATGCTCCAGTGAAAACGATCCATGTTTGTCCAATCTCTGCTCGGAACTAAGATTTTTTAATCCATGCAGCATCCTGGTAAACCTGCACCTTCCCCAAAGCCTCCACATCTTTCCTGCAATGGGGTGACCGAAGCTGCATACAATACTCCAAATGCGTACAAATCATAGTTTAATCAGTCTGTAGAAGGAAACGTCGCCCATTCCTTCTCTCCAGAGATGCTGCCTCACCCGCTGAGTTACTCCAGCATTTCGTGTCCACCATAGTTTTATACCACAGTAGCAGGACTTCCAGTCTCTTACTCAATGCCCTGCATGATGAAGGTGATCGTACCATACGCCTTCGTTACCACTATCTACTTCTGTTGCCACTTTCAGGGTTTGCATCTCAAGATCCCTTGTATATTATTCCTTCCTAAAGGGCAGTTTTTCCTCACAGAAATGAACACGATGTTCCAGTATTGATTGGACCACTGTTTTGAAAAGGTTCACCTTGACTTCCTTGTACCCCATGCACTGCTAAGTATTTTAACCACTGACTCAATTTGCCCCCACCTCAACATTTTTCACTGTACCTCGGTACACGTGGCAATAAACTGAAACGGAAACCTTCAACAAATAGTGCATAGATCAGAGGGTCGGCAACCTGCGGCCCGAATGCGGCCCGTAACCCGAAATCATCCGGCCCACAGGCGGATTCCCCCCCCGTAATTATCTGGCCCACCGAGCGCCGAGCTGTGGCTGTACCGCATCCTGCGCAAAGCCGCCGGCATGGCCGCGCACCTTCTGTGTACACATGATAGATATGGCCCGCTACCCGCCCACAGACGTGCGTCCTGGCCCCAATGCAGAACAAGGTTGCCGACCCCTGGCATAGATCTTTGTTCTTGTATCCCCTGTAGAGTTGTGCCTCCTGCTAATATCACCTCTCCTCTTTTTTCCCCCCTGTCAATATGTAATACTTCATACCTCTCAACATTACATTTCAGCCAAAGGTAGACACAAAATGCTGGAGTAACTCAGCATCTCTGGAGAGAAGGAATGGGCGAAGGGTCTTGGCCCGAAAGGTCGTCCATTCCTTCTCTCCAGAAATGTTGCCTCACCCGCTGAGTTACTCCAGCATTTTGTGTCTTCCTTCGATTTAAACCAGCATCTGCAGTTCTTTCTTATAGCCCATCCACATCGCATTTGTCTGCACCTCCTCTCCTCCTCGTCCTCCGCAGCCTCCAGGTTTTGTCTTTGTCTTGTGTACTCGAACTCAAGCGAGTAAAGATAAAACGTGCTGCCCGAAGTGAGACTTGCTGGGGTGCAGCTGGGGTTGGATGGTACGTTGGAGTGAGGTCTTGTCTACCTGCACCCCCCCCCCCCCCCCCCCCCCCCACCCCTTACTCAGCACAGACCACAAATCAGTGCCAATGGTACCCAGGGGCAGCACTGCCCAGCACTGCGCTGGTCCCCTGCACCATGCCCACCACGGGGCAATGCGGGCAGAGGGCAGACTTACCCTGTCGAGGTCGGGGTGCACCAGGGCCACGTAGTCGTTGCAGGCGATGACGTTGCCGAGTGCGGACAGGCGCTCCTCCACTCGCTGGATGGCCACAGCATCGGGCAGACAGTTGCGCAGGTGTTGCAGCTCCTGGTCAGTTGTATTGTTGGGCACCAGCAGCCCATGCCGGTTACCTGTTGCAACCAACACCATTCATTAGATCAGGACCATGCACCATTCACACAAACGGTATGATCTATAACAAAGTTTACCTCTACAACACGGTGATAACAGGCATAAAGAGCCTGTCCCACTCGGCGATTTTTTCTAGCGACTGCCGGCATCATTGACTGACGTAACAGGTCACCAAAATATCCTCGAATGTCGCAACATTTTTTTTGTCGCCGCTGGATTTTGAAATGTTCAAAATCTTTCAGCGACCCTGATACGTCAGCCAATCACGCCGGCAGTCGCCGAAAAAAATGGCCAAGTGGGCAGGCGCTTAAGGTTATGGAGCAAGCAGACTGGCCCCTTCAAGTGGATGTGTGACTCTGAGGGCAAGCTCACTGGCCCCTGGTGTTCCCCAAAATGCCTCCAGAGGGCGGTCTCCTTATAAATCAACACTTCATTCACACAAACTCTACGGGAAGATGCCTACAATGTTCGCGGGCACCAGAATGTACACTTTACTCCCTTCACATGGGTTCCCAGCAAGACTGCAATGATAAATATTTAAAACTATCGCTGTAATATTTTCAACACTCAGCGGTAATGAGGTCATCTCCATTAGACAAGTCCATGATGGATGGAGAATTGAGAATTGCAGACTTTGTGTTTTGTATTTGCAGTCTCCTGTGTCTCTACTGATTAGGAAGCTGGGAGGAGGTTTGAATGGAGAGTAAACACCAGCTGGGGGTGGCCGGGAGGAAGGGCCTCTGTCTGTGCTGTGCTCACAACCGTACACGGGTTTCTCACCAAATCCAGCACAGATTCAAATGCAGGTTCATCCAGAATGTCAACCCTGCACTCAATGTTTAGTGAGGTCGCGGTAGTGATGGGATGCGGAGATAGGGCAGGGAGATGGAGCTGAGACCAGTCCACACTCTGACCACACTTCTCCTTTTCCCGTTGAGTTAGCTTTAGAGTGTGCTGGGTCTGTTTTATACATCAGTCCCAAACATATGGCTCCATATTCTTCTACTTTCTTTCTTTAACTTTGGACAATGCAGCAGCCAGAAAATATCATTGTAAAACAGACAGCTTTTGCAGGAGAAGACTGTACACTTTGGCCATTTGCACAACGATTGCATTGCAAATGAGGACGGGTAATCTCAGAAGCGTTTAGCATTGATGTATTGAGTGAGAGCTGAGCAGAGGGGAGGGAACACACTAAGCTAACCCCCAGGTACAGCAGCAGAGGCAGGGAGAGGGTGGGCAGGGAGACCCTTGCCCCAGGGCAGCTTTGTATGGGAGTGCTCGAAGCTGCTGCCAAAGCCCAGAGGCAGCAGGCCGAGGAAACACTCAGTCAATGTCAGCACAGATCAGGTACACTTCCAGCCCGACCAGAAGAAATTAAACTCCTTACCCACGATATAACCTTAAAGATGACAATTATGAAGTGACACATTGCAAGGGGAATGCACGCAATCCAATTGCGATCAGTGTTTTGAGCACATTTCACAGGCAGGCAGGGCTCCACATCCATCCCAGCCAGGATCACAGCGTTGCAAACATTAAATATTCATGGCTGTCACTTCCATCAGCCCAGCACTGCAGTCAAGTGGAATAAATTACGCAGCGGCGGCAGCAAGGATCGACCCTGTGACTGTCACACACACCCTCCCCACACTGGGACCACAGCCGAACCCAAACCACAACGAGAACCCTGGCAGCAACATTCAACGGAAATTGGGTATGTTCTGAAGGAGCAAGCATGTTTAAGGAGCAAGTCATCAGGAAAGATCAGCATAGGAATGAAAACGTTTCAAGAACCTTTTACATAAAAAAAAGATTTGAGTGGAGTAGAGCGGTTTTCCTGGACCGGGCTGGTTCACTGGGGTCAGGGCTGGTTCACTGGGGTCAGGGCTGGTTCACTGGAGTCAGGGCTGGTTCACTGGGGTCAGGGCTGGTTCACTGGGGTCAGGGCTGGTTCACTGGGGACCGGGCTGGTTCACTGGGGTCAGGGCGGGTCTCACTGGGGTACCGGGCTGGTTCACTGGGGTCAGGGCTGGTTCACTGGGGTCAGGGCGGGTTCACTGGGGTCAGGGCGGGTTCAGCTGGGGTCAGGGCTGGTTCGCTGGGGTCAGGGCGGGTTCGCTGGGGTCAGGGCGGGTTCGACTGGGGTCAGGGCGGGTTCAGCTGGGGTCAGGGCGGGTTCACTGGGGTCAGGGCTGGGTTCGCTGGGTCAGGGCTGGTTCGACTGGGGTCAGGGCTGGGTTCGCTGGGGTCAGGGCTGGTTCGACTGGGGACCGGGCGGGTTCGCTGGGGTCAGGGCGGGCTCGCTGGGGACAGGGCGGGTTCACTGGGGTCAGGGCGGGTTCGCTGGGGTCAGGGCGGGTTCGCTGGGGTCAGGGCGGGTTCGACTGGGGTCAGGGCTGGTTCACTGGGGTCAGGGCGGGTTCACTGGGGTCAGGGCGGGTTCACTGGGGTCAGGGCTGGTTCACTGGGGTCAGGGCTGGTTCACTGGGGTCAGGGCGGGTTCACTGGGGTCAGGGCGGGTTCACTGGGGTCAGGGCGGGTTCACTGGGGTCAGGGCGGGTTCACTGGGGTCAGGGCGGGTTCACTGGGGTCAGGGCGGGTTCACTGGGGTCAGGGCGGGTTCACTGGGGTCAGGGCGGGTTCACTGGGGTCAGGGCGGGTTCACTGGGGTCAGGGCGGGTTAACTGGGGTCAGGGCGGGTTAACTGGGGTCAGGGCGGGTTCACTGGGGTCAGGGCGGGTTCACTGGGGTCAGGGGTCAGGGCTGGTTTGCTGGGGTCAGGGCGGGTTCACTGAGGTCAGGGCGAGTTCACTGGGGTCAGGGCGGGTTCACTGGGATCAGGGCGGGTTCACTGGGGTCAGGGCTGGTTCACTGGGGACAGGGCTGGTTTGCTGGGGTCAGGGCTGGTTTGCTGGGGTCAGAGTTGGTTTGCTGAGGCCAGGCCTGGTTTGCTGGGGCACAGACAAGGTTTAGAAGGATGAAATCAGACAGACACTACAAAGAAAGCAGGAAAGAACTCAAGCAGGGAATTAGCGGGGCCAGATGTGGTGAGCCTGATTAAAGACAATCCCAAGGCCTTTATACATACTGTACAAATAAGCGGGTAAGATAATTCAAAGATAAAGGAGGGAGTTATAGGCAGGGTACTCAACATTGCATCAGTATACAGCACTGGGGACAGTGAGATCAGTGTGGGCGACACTAATGTGCAAGGCCGGTTTGGGAAGCAAGTGGTGGTGTTGGGTCTCTTGAAGAGCAGGGAAGTGGAGAAATCCCCAGGGTCTGTCCCAGGTGGGTGAGAGGGCTCAGGCCTTGACGATCTATCTCTGCAATTTCTGACTCTGACTGGAAATTATTGGCCAGTGAGATTTGTATCAGTGGAGGGAGTGGGGCGGGGGGGGAGGGGAGATGTTGTCACAACATTCCTGTATCGTACCTTGGTGTGTGTAAATGTCCGTGGTGTGGGAGGCTGAGGCCAAGTGCTGGGAAGTGGCATGTGTACGTATACAATACACAGGTGCTTACGGGTAGGAAAGACACAGTGGCCAATGGACGTCTTCATGCTGCACAACGCCATGGGCACACTGATAAATTGGGACGGGGCCCAGCAATCACATAACCAATCTGTGTTTAAACTCACCAACACACATCCTCCCGATGATTCGGCATCCCGCGATGGAAGCATGCACCACCGGAATAGTTTCTGATAATTCCCCTTCAAAGACACTGGAAGCAGAGCAGAGCAGAGCAGATTAGCAGCCAGCTGGCAGCACGCTGGCACCACCTCACTCTGACCACGCTAACCCACTGAGCATCAGCGTGCAAGAAGAAAAACCCAGTGAAAGATCAGCTAGTCGTCAGCTCACACCCAACCAGACCCAGAGAAAAGGAAGAGGTGATGTTTCAGATTGAGTCCCCCCCTTCAGGGTCTCGACCCAAAATATCACCAATCTCTTTTCTCCAAAGATGCTTCCTGCCCCGCTGAGTTACTCCAGCTTTTTGTGTCTTTCTTCGGATTAAACCAGTATCTGCAGTTCCTTCCTACACTAACCAGGGTGAGGTAACGGCACTCCTCAGTCTGCATCAATCAGTATTGCTTGGGCAATGGAGGCAAGGCATGGAAGCAGCATGACTGACCAACCGACCACGCTGACCAGTGGACACCCGCCCACCCATGATACTCACCCCTGCCTTCTCACGCAGGCAGTTAGCGTCCAGTTTGCCCGGACAGACTGCAGTGCTGCCAGTGAGCAGCCGAATGTACTCCAGGTCATCAGCCCACCCCCTCCCCTCATACCCCCTCCATTCCCCCTGAAACCTACCTCTACCTGGGGAAATATATCTGCAACCCTCCCCTTTATATGCTTCGACCACAGCCCCTCCACACGTGTTCCACTGTGGGGAGCAGTGCCCCAGTGACACTCCCCTGCACCCTGCCACATGCCCGCAAGTCTATAGTTGATTGTTACGCGCACGGGTGTGAATGGGAAGAATGAAAGCCTCAGCTGCTGCAGCTTTACACATCAACCTCCCTGTACTCAGTGAGCACAGCAGCATGCAGCACCTTTCTCTAACTTTAAGTGGTATGAATATTGATTTCTCTAACTTCATGTAACTCTTGCATCCCCCCCCTCTGTCCATCCCACCCCCACCTGTCGTATTAGCTTCAGTCGTCTTGTTTAGTTTCATTGTCTGTAACTCGTTTTCACCTAGCTCACAGTAAACAATGGCCTGTTTCCTTTATCGTCATCACTCTTTTTGCATATCTTTCATTCATTTGTTCTATATCTCTCGATATCACCGTCCATATCTCTCGTTTTCCTTTCCCCTGACTCACAGTCTGAAGAAAGGTCTCAAGCCAAATGTCACCTACTCCTTTTCTCCAGAGAAGCTATCTGCCCTGCTGAGTTACTCCAGATTTTTGTGTCTAACCCCAGCTTCTGTTTTCAATGCCCTGACCATTAAGGCCCCCTCTTCCTAACAATGGTGATAAATCACAACACAAAGCGCAGGAACTCAGTGTGTCAGGCAGCATCTGGGGAGGGAATGGACTGGCCAGGACACATCTTCTGACTCATATTATCGAGAAAATTGCCAACCATGCTGACAATCTGTGTTGGAACCTTCAACAATTTATTGTGCTCCATCCACAGTGCGATTGTTTGTCAATCCTCCCCTACACTTCACCATTCAGTCTATGTCCTAGCGCATCAGTGCTGCCCAAACACATCATCTCACGTGTCTAGATTAAACTCCATTTGCCATTTCTCAGCCCATTCATCAACTCCTGTCTGCAGAATTACAAGCAGCAATCTACACACACACCGCATCATCGCCGTGACTCGGGTCATTGGAGCCCGAGTGGTCGGATCAGCCGATGGAGCCCATGGCTGGGGCGCGGCTCGGCACAATGGAGGCCTCAGGAGAGGACCCGGCAGCTTTGTGGCTCAACCTCAACCTGGCTGCAAACCTGTACCCTGGTTTCAACGGTAATGACTGTAACTGTAGCCTGGTCTCTGTGACGGCACCAGAATACAACAACCCTGCCACCCAAACATGACCGCTCCACCCCTCTACTGTGCTTTGCTCCCAGTTGCAAAAAGTTATTGATGAAAATCAAAATGGCTGCAGATGCTTCAATCTTGATACAAAATCAGAAATTAGCAGATCTAGCAGCACCTGAGAAAATCAAATCAAATGAATGTGTCACGTTTGGAAGAGCTTTCTTTGGAACGGTTTCTTTGGAGGTTGGAAGGAATGATACTAGATGCTGCAATGCATGGGCTCAATGCTGGGTCAGACGCACATGACGGGCCACAGTTCCCATATAAACCACTGATTGATTAAGGAATGTAGATGTCTCGGGAATTCTTGGCCCCAGAGCAGTATGGACCCCAGTGCCAGCACACAAACCAACCTCCCTTCTATTGACTCCAATTATACCTCACACTGCCTTGGCAAGGCCAGCAGCATCATCAAGGATGAGTTGCACCCTGGCCACTCCCTTCTCCCATCAGGCAAAGTTATAGAAGTATGAAAACGCATACCTCCAGATTCAGGGAGTTTCTTCCCAACTTTTATCAGGCAATTGAATCATCTTACCACAACCAGAGAGCATTTTGGTTTCACCGTGTAGAAATTACAGCTGTGTTTATACATTGTCCCCCCATTTCAGGGCACCATAATGTTTGGGACACATGGCTTCACAGGCGTTTGTAATTGCTCAGGTGTGTTTAATGGCCTCCTTAATGCAGGTATAAGAGAGCTCTCAGCACCTAGTCTTTCCTCCAGTCTTTCCATCACTCTTATTGCTGTTTAACAACATGAGGACTAAAGTTGTGCCAATGAAAGTCAAAGATGCCATTATGAGACTGAGAAACAAGGATAAAACTGTTAAGAGACATCAGCCAAACCTTAGGCTTACCAAAATCAACTGTTTGGAACATCATTAAGAAGATAGAGAGCACTGGTGAGCTTACTAATCGCAAAGGGACTGGCAGGCCAAGGAAGACCTCCGCAGCTGTTGACAGAAGAATTCTCTCAATAAAGAAAAATCCCCAAACACTTGTCCGACAGATCAGAAACACTCTTCAGGAGCCAGGTGTGGATTTGTCAATGACCACTGGCCACAGAAGACTTCATGAACAGAAATACAGAGACTACACTGCTAGATGCAAACCACTGGTTAGCCGCAAAACTAGGATGGCCAGGTAACAGTTTGCCAAGAAGTACTTAAAAGAGCAACAACAGTTCTGGTAAAAGGTCTTGTGGACAGATGAGACAAAGATTAACAATGATGGCAAGAGCAAAGTATGGAGGAGAGAAGGAAATGTACAAGATCCAAAGCATACCACCTCATCTGAGCATGTATGGCTGCTGAAGGTACTGGCTCACTTATCTTCATTGATGATGAAACTGCTGATGGTAGTGGCATAATGAATTCTGAAGTGTATAGACACATCCTATCTGCTCAAGTTCAAACAAACGCCTCAAAACTCATTGGCCGGTGGTTCATTCTACAGCAAGACAATGATCCCAAACATACTGCTAAAGCAACAAAGGAGTTTTTGAAAGCTAAAAAATGGTCAATTCTTGAGTGGCCAAGTCAACCACCTGATCTGAACCCAATTGAGCATGTCTTTTATATGCTGAAGAGAAAACTGAAGGGGACTAGCCCCCAATTCAAGCATAAGCTAAAGATGGCTGCAATACAGGCCTGGCAGAGCATCACCAGAGAAGACACCTAGCAACTGGTGATGTCCATGAATCGCAGACTTCAAGCAGTCATTGCATGCAAAGGATATGCAACAAAATACTAAACATGACTACTTTCATTTACATGATCTTGCTGTGTCCCAAATATTATGGTGCCCTGAAATGGGGGGACTGTATAAAATGTATAAAAATCTGACAATGTACACTTTAACCATATGTGATTTTTTCTATTATAAATCTCAAATTGTGGAGTACGGAGGCAAATAAAGTAAGTAAGTAAGTTTGTTTATTGGCCAAGTATTCACATACAAGGAATTTGTCTTGGTACTCCGCCCACAAGTAACAACATGACATACAGTGACAGTTACTAATGACTCAGAAAACACTAAACATTAATAATAATAAAATGTTAAATTTTATCATTAAACATTAATGATAAAACACCATTGATCAAGCTTGTGAACCAACAAAATACCAGATCAAAGGGAGGCAACAGATTTTTGGCTGTTGAGTAGAGCAATTACTCGTGGATAAAAACTGTTTTTATGTCTGGCTGTGGCAGCTTTGACAATCCGGAGTCGCCTTCCAGAGGGAAGTGATTCAAAGAGTTTGGAGCCAGGGTGAGAGGGGTCAGAGAGGATCTTGCCCGCTCGCTTCCTGGCCCTTGCAGTGTACAGTTCATCAATGGAGGGAAGGTTGCAGCCAATAATCTTCTCTGCTGATCGGACGATTTGCTGCAGCCTCCAGGTGTCGTGCTTGGTGGCTGAGCCAAACCAGACCATGATGGAGAAGGTGAGAACAGACTCTACGATGGCTGTGTAGAATTGGTCCATCATTGCCTGTGACAGATTATGCTTCCTCAGCTACCGCAGGAAGTACATCCTCTGTTGTGCCTTTTTGACTGTGGAGTCGATGGTAGCCCCCCACTTAAGGTCCTTGGAGATGATGGTTCCCAGGAACTTAAAAGACTCCACAGATGTGACTGTGGTGTTGTTGCTGGTGAGTGGGGTGAGGGGAGGGGGAGCTCTCGTAAAGTCTACAATCAATTCCACTGTCTTAAGAGCATTGAGCTCTAGGTTGTTGCGAAGGCACCAGGACGCCAGCTGTGACACTTCCTGTCTGTAGGCAGATTCCTCCCAATCCTGGATCAGTCCAATCAGGGTTGTGTCATCCGCAAACTTGAGAAGCTTGACAGAGGTGTCTGTGGAAGTGCAGTTGTTGGTGTAGAGAGAGTAGAGGAGAGGAGAGAGTACGCAGCCTTGCAGTGCTCCTATGCTGAGTGTTTGCGGGTCCGAGATGTGCTTTCCCAGCCTCACATGCTGTTTCCTGTCTGTCAGGAAGTTGGTGATCCACTGACAGAGGGGTTCAGGCACAGTCAACTCGGAAAGTTTGGAGTGTAGTAGCTCTGGCACAATGGTGTTGAATGCAGAGCTAAAATCAACAAACAGGATCCTCGCATAGGTCCTACGATGGGTCTCAAACATTATGAAGGACACTGTGTTTCCTTATCATGTATCTGTACACTGTAAAGTGCTTCACTGTATCATGTATTGTTTTTTTGCTGACCAGTCAACTCGCAACAAAATATTTTCACGGTACCTTGGTAATAGCTGATCATCCAAAATCTGAACTTTGTTCTGGCTTTTCCCCCATATCCCGATTCCATAACCATACAACAATTACAGCACGAAAACAGGCCATCTCAGCCCTACAAGTCCGTGCCGAACAATTATTTTCCCTTAGTCCCACCTGCCTGCACTCATACCATAACCCTCCATTCCCTTCTCATCCATATGCCTATCCAATTTATTTTTAAATGATACCAACGAACCTGCCTCCACCACTTCCACTGGAAGCTCATCCCACACCTCTCTGAGTAAAGAAGTTCCCCCTCATGTTACCCCTAAACTTCTGTCCCTTAATTCTGAAGTCATGTCCTCTTGTTTGAATCTTCCCTATTCTCAAAGGGAAAAGCTTGTCCACATCAACTCTGTCTATCCCTCTCATCATTTTAAAGACCTCTATCAAGTCCCCCCTTAACCTTCTGCGCTCCAGAGAATAAAGACCTAACTTATTCAACCTTTCTCTGTAACTTAGTTGTTGAAACCCAGGCAACATTCCAGTAAATCTCCTCTGTACTCTCTCTATTTTGTTGACAAGGATTCCCTGAGCCCTAAGAGCTAAATCTAACTCCCTCTTGAAAACATCCAGTGAATTGGCCTCCACTGCCTTCTGTGGCAGAGAATTCCACAGATTCACAACTCTCTGGGTGAATTTTTTCCCCCCAGCTCAGTCCAAAAAGCCCTTATTCTTAAACTGTGGACTCCCCCAACATCCGCAGCATTTTTCCTGCATCTAGCCTGTCCAATCCTTTAAGAATGTTACATGTTTCTACCAGATCCCCTCTCATCCTTCTAAATTCCAGCGAATACAAGCCCAGTCGACCCATTCTTTCATCATATGTCAGTTCCGCCATCCCAGGAATTAACCTGGTGAACTTACACAGCACTCCCTCAATAGCAAGAATGCCCTTCCTCAAATTAGGAGACCAAACTTGCACACAATACTCCAGGTGCGGTTTCACCAGGGCCCTGTACAACTGCAGTTGGACCTCCTTGCTCCTAAACTCAAATGCTCTTGCAATGAAGGCAAGCTTGCAAGCTTTCTTCACTGCCTGCTGTACCTGCATGCTTACTTTCAGTGACTGATGTACAAGGACACTCAAGTCTCCTAATCTGACACCATTCAGATAATGAGTGACATTTCGGGTCGAGATCCTTCTTCAGACTCCTTCATGAAGGGTCTCGAGCCGAAACGTCACCCATTCCTTCTCTCCAGAGATGCTGCCTATCCTGTTGAGTTACTCCAGCATTTTGTGTCTACCTTCGATTTAAACCAGCATCTGCAGTTATTTCCTGATAATAATCTGCCTTCCTGTTCTTGCCACCAAAGTGGACAATCTCACTTTTATCCACATTATACTGCATCTGCCATGCTTCTGCCGACTCACCCAACCTATCCAAGTCACCCTGCAGCCTCATGGCATCCTCCTCGCAGCTCACACTGCCACCCAGCTTTGTTGAATATGCAAACTTAGAGATGTTACATTTAATCCCCTCGTCTAAATCATTAATATATATTGTAAATAACTGGGGTCCCAGCACCGAGCCTTGCAGCACCCCACTAGTCACTGCCTGCCATTCTGAAAGGGACCCATTAATTCCTACTCCTTGCTTCCTGTCTGCCAACCAGTTCTCTATCCATGTCAATAACCTACAACGAATACCATGTGCTCTAATTTTGCACATTAATCTCTTGTGTGGGACCTTGTCAAAGGCATTTTGAAAGTCCAGATACACCACATCCACTGGCACTCCCTCGTCCATTCTACTTGTTACATCCTCAAAAAATTCCAGAAGATTAGCCAAGCATGATTTCCCCTTCATAAATCCATTCTGACAGACTTTCTGATCCATTCACAGCTTTCCAAATGCGCTGCTATAATATCTTTAATAATCAACTCCAGCATCTTCCCCACTACCGATGCAAGGTTAACTGGTCTATAATTCTGTTTTCTTTCTCCCTCCTTTCTTAAAAAGTGGCAACTAAATCATCCTCTCTGCCACAGAAGGTAGTTGAGGCCAGTTCATTGGCTATATTTAAGAGGGAGTTAGATGTGGCCCTTGTGGCTAAAGGGATCAGGGGGTATGGAGAGAAGGCAGGTATGGGATACTGAGTTGGATGATCAGCCATGATCATATTGAATGGCGGTGGTGTAGGCTCGAAGGGCCGAATGGCCTACTCCTGCACCTATTTTCTATGTATCTATGTATCCTATTACCAACTTGAGATCTAACTATTCCTTTGGTTTATTTATGTTTCATTCGCAAGAAGACCAACTTGCGAGCAGTCCTGATCTCCCATCCACCTTATTGGAGACCCTTGGACTATCTTTAACCAAACTTCAATGGACTTTATCTTGCACTAAACATTATTCCCTTTATCCTGTATCTGTATAGTATGGGCAGCTTGATTGCAATCATGTATAGACTTTCCACTGACTGTATCGCACATACCAAAAAAGATTTTCACTGTAACTTTGTACACGTGAGAATAAGAAACTAACTCGTCTACTCACAACCCGTCGTATATCTCTTTGTGTGAGTAGGACTTGTTTAGACCCACTTCAAGCTCTTTACCAGCCGGGGAAACTCGGTGGGTGCAGCAGCATCTATGGAGCGAAGGAAATTCGCTTCATAGATGCTGCTGTACCCGCTGAATTTCTCCAGCACTTTTGTCTCCCTTCGATTTTCCAGCATCTGCAGTTCCTTCTTAAACTCTTTGCCAGCCAGCTTTGATTTAGCAGTGAACCTGTATACGTTGCAAACTGCATACACTGCCATTCTTATGTTCCACCCATACAGCCTCACTGGGCAATCTGCTAGGAATACCCTCTCTGTACCACATTGATGTTCTGCCGAATCGAAAACACAACTCCCCCACCTACTTGAAGAATGGTCCCAACCCGAAACGTCGCTTGTCCACTCCCTCCACAGATGCTGCCTGACCTGCTGAAATCCTCCAGCACTTTGTGATTTGCTTAAGACTACAGCATCTGCAGTTCCTTGTGGCCCCATGCTCCCTGACCTCCACCCACGACCCTCCTGTGGCATTTGTACCCCATTTGTCCATTGAGCTGCCAGCCCAGTCCCTGCCTCAACCATGTTCCAGCAGTGAAGGAAGGTGTGAAATACCATGGGGGCAAGGAGAGAAAAGTCGATGAAAGGAACTACAGATGCTGGTTTACAAAAAAAAGGACACAGTGCTGGAGCAACTCAGCAGGTCAGGCAGTGTCTCTGGAGAACACAATGACATCTCAGGTCAGGCAGTGTCTCAAAGAGAGACTGTTGGGAGAACCAGTGGCAGCAACACACGGCGAGGTCTCACCTCCCCAGGTGGCCCTCACGCACCCCACCCCTCCATGTTCTCCTGCCCACCCCTTCCACAACCCCCAACGGCCCTGCCACCCCCTCCCCCATAAACCCTGCACAACCCGCTCACCTCACCTTAATCCCTCCCATCCACCCCAGTAAACCCTCCCTAACCCCCCCCCCCCTACTGACCCCACCACCGCCACAAACCCTCCCCCACCCCTCCCCTCGCCTCTGCCCACCCACCCATCCATCCACCCACCCACCCACCCATCCACAGCGGCCCCGTCAACCGCCCCCTCCCTCACCTGTAGAAGTTCTCGGAGCCGCCGATCGCCACCAGGCAATAAGCGTTGGTCAGTTTGGCGAAGCAGCCGATCTCGTTGTTGTTCTCGAAGGAGGCGCGGACGGCCATGGTGAGGGTGTCGGGGCCTGGGTGTCGGGGCCACGTGCTCCTCGTCAACGCAGCTTCCGCCGGCGACGTCACGTCCGGCAGCCCACAATGGGTTGAATAGAGCGCTTTCACCGCCGCCATCTTGGGCGCCGGAAGTGCATCGCGGGACCTGTCCGCCTGCCCGGGGCTGCGGGGAGGTAGAGGTGAGGAGCGGAGACCATGGAGACAGAGCAGGGGCCAGGCCTTTCGGCCCGTAGTGTCCGTGCAGAACACGATACAGAGTTACACTAAATATATAGGAAGGAACTGCAGATGCTGGTTTAGTCTGAAGAAGGGCCCCGACCGGAAGCGTCACCTGTGCATGTTCTCCAGAGATGCTGCCTGACCCGCTGCGTTACTCCAGCACTTTGTGTCTTTTTGTGTATTAACCAGCATATGCGATTCCTTGTTTCTACTGTCTGTCTAAAAGTCTCTTAAATACCACTATACAGCCCCCGGCAGAGTGTTGCAGGCCCCACACACTCCCACTATAAACAGGCCTCTTCAGCAGCATAGTCCTGCCGTCCTCATTGTGAGGAGACAACGGTGCCTTCAGGGGAAGAATGGGACGATAACTTCTCTCAACATGACGGCCTAAAGATTGTCGAGGACAAGCTGAACAAAGTCAGTAATGTGGGAGAGGGTGGGCTTGCAGAGGAGGTCAGGGACAGAGGCTACAGCATTAGGACTGTAAACTCATATCTCACCAGTGACTAACTTTACTGTACCACTCTACTGCTTTTTAAAAAATTGCTGTTTTTTCCCCCTTTTTCCTTCCGCCCACAAAAGGATCTGTTCCATTCTGTTTGTAGTTTGTTTGGTTGTTTGTTTGTCCTTTTGCACAAAGTCCGTGAGCATTGCCACTTTTCATTTCACTGCACTTCTCGTATGTGTATGTGACGAATAAACTTGACTTGACTTGATAAACCTGCTCAGTCATGGTCTAACACCTGACTTGATTTCCTTCCCCAGCAATGGGTGGTGAGCAGAGCAACGAGCCCAGCAGAGAGACCCTGAGAGAAGAGACTGCAGGAGAGGGAGAGGGAGAGGGGGCAGCAGCACGGCCCAGCCAGTCCGAGCCAGCGGACGGAGCCAGCGTTCCCCAGACACACATGGCCAACAAGACCGTTGACGACATGGCCTTCATGGTGGCCTGCACCAACTGGTACTGAGAAACGGTGACCTGCAGAGGCCATGGGCCACTTTCACCTTAACGCCACACACGCCCTTTGCGAGTCCGCATCCTCATATTTCTGTTAATAAAGGGGGAGCGTTGTCATCAATCTTCTTTGGGATTATTTGTTCCTGGATTAATCATTGCGATTGGGCTCTGCCTCCTGCAGGGGAAAGATTGTGTCACAAGTTAAAACATTATAGGAGTAGAATTAGACCATTCGGCCCATCGAGTCTACTCGATCATTCAATCATGGCTGATCTCTGCGTCCTAATCCCATTTTCCTTCCTTCTCCCCTTCACCCTTGACACCACCATGTGGCGCCAGCAATTGCTGCCTCGCCAACAGTCTGTCTGTCCCCTTCCTTCTTTGTTGTGTTAAATGGATGTTTTTAGTGTTCGTTAGCTTGTTTTATGTGGGGCTGGGGGAAACTTTTTAAAAATCTCTTACCTCGACGGAGATGCGATTTCTGTCCATATCGAATCCCTGTCCGCACTGCGGCCGAACATCGAGGAGCTCGTGGTCTCTGGTTGGAGACCGACTTCGGGAGCTCCAAGCCGCAGCAGCTTCAATCGCCCCGACGCGGGAGCTTCGATTGCCCTGACGCAGGGGCTTTGACTACCGGCTGCGGGGGCTTCGATCGCCCTGACCGCGGGAGAAAAATGAGGGAAGAAGATGAGACTTTATTGCCTTCCATCACAGTAAGGAATGTGGGCAATCCGCTGTGGTGGATGTTTATGTTAACTTTTATGTAATTGTGTGTCTTGTTGCTTTTGGTTGTATTGTAATACAAACATCACTGTACCTTAATTGGTACGTGACAATAAAAGACCGTTGAAACCTTTAATCAAGAATTTGTCTATCTCTGCCTTAAAAATATCCACAACCCTCTGTGGTAATGAGTTTCACAGATTAACTACCCTCTCACTAAAGAAGTTCCTCCTCACCTCCTCTCTAAAAGAGCGCCCTTTAATTCTGAGACTATGACCTCTGGTCCTATACTACCCCACTAGTGGAAGTATCCTTTCCATAGCCACTCTGTCTATGGATGTCATTATTCTGTAAATTTCAATGAGGTCCCCCCTCAACCTTCAAACTCCAGCGAGTTTCACTCATTCCTGGAATCATTCTTGTAAACCTCCTCTAGACCTTTGCCAGAGCCAGCTTTCTTCCTCAGATATGGGGGGCCAAATTTGCTCACAGTACTCTAAATGTGGCCTGACCAGCACCTTAAAGAGCCTCAGCATTACATCTCTGATTTTGTATTCCAGTCCTCGATATAAATGCTAGCATTGTATTTGCCTTCCTGACTACTGATTCAACTTGCAATTTAAATTTTTCGGAGTATTGCACCAGCACTCCCAAATCATATAACCATATAACAATTACAGCACGGAAACAGGCCATCTCGACCCTTCTAGTCCGTGCCGAACACGTATTCTCCCCTAGTCCCATATACCTGCGCTCAGACCATAACCCTCCATTCCTTTCCCGTCCATATAACTATCCAATTTATTTTTAAATGATAAAAACGAACCTGCCTCCACCACCTTCACTGGAAGCTCATTCCACACAGCCACCACTCTCTGAGTAAAGAAGTTCCCCCTCATGTTACCCCTAAACTTCTGTCCCTTAATTCTCAAGATATGTCCCCTTGTTTGAATCTTCCCTACTCTCAGTGGGAAAAGCTTATCCACGTCAACTCTGTCTATCCCTCTCATCATTTTAAAGACCTCTATCAAGTCCCCCCTTAACCTTCTGCGCTCCAAAGAATAAAGCCCTAACTTGTTCAACCTTTCTCTGTAACTTAGTTGCTGAAACCCAGGCAACATTCTAGTAAATCTCCTCTGTACGCTCTCTATTTTGTTGACATCCTTCCTGTAATTAGGCGACCAAAATTGTACCCCATACTCCAGAATTGGCCTCACCAATGCCTTGTACAATTTTAACATTACATCCCAACTTATATACTCAATGCTCTGATTTATAAAGGCCAGCACACCACAAGCTTTCTTTACCACCCTATCTACATGAGATTCCACTTTCAGGGAACTGTGCACAGTTATTCCCAGATCCCTCTGTTCACCTGCATTCTTCAATTCCCTACCATTTACCATGTACGTCCTATTTTGATTTGTCCTGCCAAGATGTAGCACCTCACACATATCAGCATTAAACTCCATCTGCCATCTTTCAGTCCACTCTTCCAACTGGCATAAATCTCTCTGTAGACTTTGAAAATCTACTTCATTATCCACAACCCCACCTATCTTAGTATCATCTGCATACTTACTAATCCAATTTACCACACCATCATCCAGATCATTGATGTACATGACAAACAACAGTGGACCCAACACAGATCCCTGTGGCACCCCACTAGTCACTGGCCTCCAACCTGACAAACAACCATCCACCATTACTCTCTGGCATCTCCCATTCAGCCAATGTTGAATCCATCTTGCTACTCCACCATTAATACCCAACCATTGAACCTTCTTAACCAACCTTCCATGAGGAACCTTGTCAAAGGCCTTACTGAAGTCCATATATACAACATCCACTGCTTTACCCTCATCAATTTCCCGAGTAACCTCTTCAAAAAATTCAAGAAGATTAGTCAAACATGACCTTCCAGGCACAAATCCATGTTGACTGTTCCCAATCAGACCCTGTTTATCCAGATGCTTATATATATTATCTCTAAGTATCCTTTCCATTAATTTGCCCACCACTGACGTCAAACTAACAGGTCTATAATTGCTAGGTTTACTCTTAGACCCCTTTTTAAACAATGGAACAACATGCGCAGTACGCCAATCCTCCGGCACTATTCCCGTTTCTAATGAAATCCTTTTGCACCTCCGATTCCTAGATTCTCTCTCCAATTAGAAAATAATCTACGCCTTTATTCTTATTACCAAAATGCATGACTCTGAACTTTGCTATACGGAATTTCATTTGCCACTTCTCTGCCCACGCTCCTAACCTGCCCTTCCTTCAGCAGAGTCCTTGCTTCCTCTACACTGCCTGCCCATTCACATGTCTTAGCGTCAACTGTAAACGTGGCCACAAAGCCTTCAATCCTTTATCCAAATCATTAATATACAACGTGAAGAGAAGCAGCCCCAGCACCAGCTCTTGCAGAACTCCACTAGTCACTGGCAGCTAACCTGACAAAGCGCCTTTTATTGCAGCAGTGTGTTAGTTTTTCAATTTGTTTTGTTTTTTTAGTGTCTTAATGTGTGTTTTTAATGTCTCTCTGTGTGGGGGGGGGGGGGGGATAAGGCGGAAACCGCCTTGGTCGCCTCCTCCATGGAGAGGTGACTTTTTCCATGTCGCCTCCCCCGTGGCCTAACAGCAAGGATCAGTGCGGCCTTTCCCGGACGTGCCCGGGGTTCAGCTGCGGGCGCAGCGAGGACGCTTTCGTCGAGGAGCGGGCGAGCCCTCGCTGGAGGGGAGCGCACCGTTCCCTGGCCCGCGGCAGCCTGAAGCCGCGGTCTGCGGAGCTCCAGCTAGCGCAGCGTCCGCAGCCTGGGATCCCGCGTTGGGGACCCTGGAGGAGAAGATCTACGACCACCGGCCCACGGCCAACTTCTACCGCGGGCGCGGCAAGGACTCACCATCCGGGGCGCGTTCCCTCGCCGGGGACCCCTGGAGAGAAGCTCCGACCGCCGGCCCTGCAGTCTGCGGTGCTTCTGGCTGCGGCACGGCGGGGACTTTAGATCTTTGACCGCCGGACTTCGACCGAAGCTTACCTGGACTTACCTTGTCTGAACATCTGGACGCCTGCCGCGGCGACTGCGGTGGGAAAATGGAGGAGGACTGGCCAAATGTTGTGCCTTCCACCACAGTGATGAATGCTGTGGTGGATGTTTGTGTTAAATATTTATTGTGTATTGTGTGTTCTTTTTTATTGTACCGCTGCTGGCAAATTCATTTCGCTTGCACTTTATGTGCAAATGACGAATAAAACTTGACTTGACTTATCTGTGCTAGTATCATCCCTTTAATACCATGGGCTCTCATCTTCCCTAGCTGCCTGACGTGCGGCACCTTATCAAAGGCCTTCTGAAAATCTAGGTAAACAACATCTACAGCCTCCCTTGTCTGTCCTGCTACAGCCCAAAGCAGGAAATCATTCCCCCACCAGGACTCGAGGATCTGAGCTGTGGGAGATGCTGGGCAGGCAAGGAATTTATTCTTTGGAGCGCGTTGATTTTATAGAGATGTATAAAATCATATGGGGAATAGATCAGGGTCTTTTAACCAGTGTCAAGGAATTAAGAACCAGAGGACATGGGTTTAAGGGTTGAAGGGAAAGATTTAATTGGAATCTGAATGGCAACCTTTTCCACAGGTGGGTGTATGGAGAGAGCTGCCAGATGAGGTAGTTGAGGCAGGGACTATAACAACATTTAAAATACATTTGGACAGGAGCGTGATTTGGACAGGAGGTTTAGAGGGATATGGGCTAAATGCTGGCTGGCATTGGCAAGTTGTGCCGAGCGACCCGTTTCCGTGCCGAATAACTCCATGACATTCACCCCCACAAACCCCCCCCCCCCACTGCTTTGTTTCCGTCTCTGATTGAACTCCACCCATCTACTTTAGCTCAATGATAGACAAAAGTGCTGGAGAGACTCAGCGGGTGCAGCAGCATCTATGGAGCAGAGGGTCTGAAGAAGGGTTTCGGGCTGAAACGTTGCCTATTTCCTTCGCTCCATAGATGCTGCTGCACCCGCTGAGTTTCTCCAGCACTTTTGTCTACCTTCGATTTTCCAGCATCTGCAGTTCCTTCTTAAATACTTTAGCTCCATTGTCCTCACCAGTGAAGCAACTGTGGCCTCCAGTTGGAGCCCAGACACACACTGGCATCGGAAAGTAAAAGGGAAAGTAACTTGGAGAGAGGGTGCAGAAAAGATTCACAAGGACGTTGCTGACACTGACTGGCCTGAGTACTGCACGGAGGCTGCATTGGCTGGGACTGTGTTCCTAGGAGATTGAGGGGTAACTATACATTTAAGGGAGGCATGGATAGGGTAGAGTAGCAGTTATTTCCCCAAGGTAGTAAGAATAAAGCCAGCGGGCACAGGTTTAAGGGGAAAGATTTATAGAGGGACCCGAGTGGCAGCTTTCACACAGAGGGTTGTGGGTATGTGGACCAAGCTGTGAGGAAACAGAGCAGGTACTATAACAATGTTCACCAGACATTTGAACACTTGTACGGACAGGAAAGGTTTAGAAGATTATGGGTCAAACACAGGTGAATGCGATTAGCTATGATGGCCATTTTGGTCAGTGTGGGCCTGTTTCATGTCACATAATGGAATGAACATTGGGTTTTATAAGGTTCAGCATCTTTGCCTTTTTAATGGAAGCACAAAACAAAGAGCTGGGTTGCTTTTCTGAATTGACGCAGCTCGAGCCGAGCTGGGCTGTTAAGGTGCCGACAGAGGCACCGTTTCAGACGGCCTGCCTGGTTCCGGGTGATCAGCATGCCTCAGGTGGTGACAGGGATTTCACCGTCCTGGTTCCAAGGGCAGCTACAGCACAGCCACGCTGCACATCCACTCACAAACCCCAGGCTGCAGTGGAGAGCAGCAGCTGCGGGCGGCCCCGTGGTTTTGCTGCCACGCAGGTTCCTGGCCTGTCCATTCTCTGTCAGCACAGAGGCCCCATGACCCTGGGCCTTGCAGGAGGGGCGCTCAGAGCGGGGTGAGGTGTCGGGACCGCACTGCAGCCTCACTGCCCTCCTTTCACAATCTGTCCTTTCCAAACCGATTCCGCATAAAACCAGCCAAATGCAGCTTGTCCCAGGATAACAAGACACGATGGGCTGGAGGAATGCAGCAGGTTGGGCAGCACCTTAGTTTAGAGATACAATCAGGAAACAGGCCCTTCGGCCCACCAAGTCCACACCGCCATTGATCACCCATTCACATTAGTTTGATGCTATCCCACTTTCTCATCACACTGGGGACAATTTACAGAGGGCAATTAACCTACAAACCCATGTTGTTGGAATGTGGGAGGAAACTGGAGCACCCAGAGGAAGCTCACGCGGTCACAGGGAGGACGTGCAAACTCCACCCAGACTGCCCAGGGTCGATTCCGGGTCTCTGGCACCGTGACGAAGCGGTTCTACCTGCTGCGCCAGCGTGAAGGGTCAGGGCCCCTCCGCAGCCAGACGACCCAACCCGTAATGTGGCCCGACCACTCGCCCCACAGACGCTGCCTGATGCGCCGATCTCCTCCAGCACTTTGTTGAGCTGAAGATTGCAGCATCTGCGTTCCCTTGTGTCTCCCATCTCAGGAAAGAACCAGCTACACTTCTAAAGCAAACTGGAATAGCGACCTTCGAACAATCGCACTGGGTGATAGTGAGAGCGGGAAACATTATACAAAAATAAAGACAAGCTCGTTCAACTTTCCGTGGTTTTTTGTTAAACTTTACAAAGAATTTCTACATCTTTTATCAACATTTACATCTGTACAAAGCGTCGCTCAGTTCACACTCAATGATTCCAACAATGCAGACTGCAGCGTGAAACATTGCGGAGAAATCACATCCCTTCCACACCAGGCCAGTCTGGCTGGCCAGCCACCACTTGGCTGGATGCATCAACTTTAGCAGCCGTCCCGACTACAACGCTAGCTGCTAGCCGAGTGTATGGGACAGAACTGCACCACCAATGAAATATGAATTTATATTAATAAATAGCACTTAAAAAATGAACAATCCAAAAAAACTCAGCTCTAGCCCATAATTGGATATGCACTTTGTAGCAACATCAGACTGTGGGTAACAGGGAGAAACCGCGGACATTGAACCTGATTATTGGTGTTGGTGGAGTGCGATCGGGCGCAGAATCAATCAGTGCACCAACTAAAGATGGAAGGCATTGCGTTATGGAGAGGCCGACCTGTCAACTGGTCAGATGGTGCCTGGTGTATGTAGTTACAGACGAATGGGTCAGTTAATGTTTCACCGTTCCTCAATAGTTACAGCAGACTATACAACCCAACCAAGGTCTCCTACCTCAGTCCCGATAACAGCTCAGTCCCATAAGACTCAACGTTCCACCCAAACGCATAAAGGAACTCCTCAGCACCCCTCCAGCCACCGTCTCTGCTCATGTCACTCCCCATGGAGTTGGGGAGGTTTCAAACTTTGACTACATTTTCACCGAGTTGTGGAGTTGAACAGGTTCAGCTGTTGAAGGTGGACAGAGTGACCAGGCTCCCCGGCGACCAAGGGCAGCAGAGACCAGGGGCGGCCCCTGCTTCACCCCTCTGACACCAGCCATCACCTGCCCCCAGTACAGGTGTGGCCGTGAGCCCAGGGCACCGTGAGTCACACCTGACAAACCAACAACAGTGGGTGGGTGGGCAGTGATGGCTTCCTGCCCTCACTTCATCCTTAAACCAGCTCATCCGCGAGTTACTAATGTGCGAGACCCGTGCCACAAAACTAAAGCTGCTGCAAACTGCCCACCAGCCCCAAACGTGGCCTAGTAATCTCAGTCATGGGAACAAATGTCGCATGAAGTTGGCTCAGATTTTCCAATTAGTGTAAACAAAACAAAGGGATTGGTGCAGCCGTGCACAAGGAGATTCCCACACACCGGAACGCTGCTGCATTCCCAAAGCCTCCCAACACCTGGTGCCCTGGGCAACATCTCAAAGCCCATGCAACCCTTCAGCCGTTGTCAACCTGACATGGTTACCGATAATACTGCAAACTTCAGCACAGACCCATCTCCTGCTCACTCCCAAGTCACCAGCTTCCCCTGTGGCGGTGGTGGCTGAGTGACGAGGATACTGACCTGTGGCAGGCAGGCTGGGTCTGGGCCAACGCTACACCAGGCAGGCAAGGCTAACACTGTTCAAACATGCTTGGTCCTGGTGCCCAAGTCACAGCCGCTTCCAACGCCAGTCACCCTCACAGCTTCAGAAATGACACTGATGAAGATTCACAAAGACTCAGTAATGTGGACATTCAAGACTTGACCAAACAACTAACAAAAAAATGTTTTAAGGCTGTTTAACTATTGTAGATATTTTGGCCCCCACTTATTTCAAAATACATTGAAATATTTGAATCCCCTGTAGATGAACAAAACCATGTTCGTTCCCTTCTCTCTGTTGCATGTATTGTGTAATAAAATGACACTAGTACATTAAGATCTTTGTCCGTTTGGCTTTAGATGTCCTGCTTCTCTCACCACCAATAACACCTCTGCTTGTCCAATGTCTCTGTTCAAAGATGCTTTGAGTTAAAAGGATGTGTCTTGGTGTGAGTATTGGCCAAACAAGTCACCGTTCAACACTGCAGAATGAGGAGTTGCTCGCCCAGTGTCCTCGCCGCCTCTGCCTTTCTTTGCTGAGGTCCAACGTATGGGTATACGTACACAGGCTGGGCTGACAAAATGGCACATCACAGACATGAATGAGGCATTGCAGGAACGATGTGCGGTGGCAACTCCCAGTTCACCAGTGGAAACACCACGTACGACAGGGTTCACATTCCAGCCTCTCCAGTTATCCTTCCCACGGACGGAAGAGCCCAGCCTCATGGACAAACAGCGCTGGTGAACCAGCCCCTCACACCCACTCCTGCACCGAGCGCTTGCTGACCACCAGGTTCTGCTGGGAGCCTTTCTGCTTGAACTGGAAGATGGTGTAGACCAGCACAAGGATGCAGAGGGAGAGGATGCAGGGGATGACCACGGCAATGGCGTTCACCGTGCTGGGCACGTCGTTGATCTGCACCATGATGTCCACATCGTCACTCGGCCGGTGGCGGTCACGGTTCGAGTCCCCGTCTTTGGCGTTGCAGCCCATCCAGTCCCGGACTATGGAGCGGGGATATCCCGGCTCCACCACCAGCCGCTGGTTGTCAAATTTCCAGTACTGCTTGCCCTTGTAAAAGTACGTGTAGGCTGGGAGGAGAGAGAGACAGTGTTAGACTCTGTCCAACCCACACTAACCCTGGTCCCAGTGACCTGCCCACTGTTGCCCAGCGTTAGAGTGCGGACCCCTGCCTCTCGGTCTCATGGGCACGGTGCAAGGCCGACTTAGACCCAGGGGCAGACTGGCACAGCATGGTGAGAGAGCAGCACCAGCTCAGTTTTGGGCACCAATGCAGCAGACAGCACGGGCATGATGGGCCAAATGGCCTCTGGTGCTGCTGGGGATCACTGCCAGTGTTGGCACAGGTGATGAGCTTCGCACTGCCTCGGCTGCACCAAGGACTGTTGTTTTGCACCATATTGTTTTTCTAATTTATTGCACTTTTAGTTTATTGTGTTATGAGTGTTGTACATAGACCAGTTATTCTGCTGCTAGTTAGAATTTCATTATTCTGGCATTACTTATGGCAATTAAATCATGGATTCTGGACTCGAAACGCAGGGAGCCGTGCTCGCCATCACCCGCGGCCGGACTGGTCACTGGACCAGGGTTAGTGTCACAGGGACCGGGGTCAGTGAGGTCACGGGGACCGGGGTCAGTGAGGTCACGGGGACCGGGGTCAGTGAGGTCACGGGGACCGGGGTCAGTGAGGTCACGGGGACCGGGGTCAGTGAGGTCACGGGGACCAGGGTCAGTGTGGGAGCCGTGCTTCACCATAGCCCAGGGCGTTGAGGTCAGACGTTGTTGGCACCGGCGTTGGGCAGTGACCCCCACCGGCCGTTCCCGTGACCCCTGGGGTTTGAGTTCAGGACCACAGTGTCGGCGAGGCACAGGTCACAGTCGGACACGGTTGGGGTCACGCACAGCCCAGAGGTCATGGCCCAGGGTCAGGGGTCATGGCTATACCCCACCTCCGCTCGGTGCCACACTCACTTCATTCCCCCACCCTCCGCTCGGTGCCACACTCACTTCCTTCCCCCACCCTCCGCTCGGTGCCACACTCACTTCCTTCCCCCACCCTCCGCTCGGTGCCACACTCACTTCCTTCCCCCACCCTCCACTCTGTGCCACACTCACTTCCTTCCTTGCTGATGAAGGCTCCCTGCGGGGCCTCGGGGATCCCCTTCCAGATAGTGATGGGTTTGGGGTAGCCGGGGTCCGACGCCTGGTTCTCCTCATTGTACCTCCAGTACCTGTGGAGTAGAGACCACCTCAGCACACGGCACCTTGGCCTGCTGCCCCCCACCCACTCCACCACACCCCACGCCCGGGTCTCCTCCTTGTACCAGTGCAACAGACACAGCCTCAGCAGTCAGCGCCCTGCAGCTGCTGCCAGCCCCACCCCACTCCCCCCCTGCCCCCCAACCCTGTCCCTCCCGCCACCCCCTCCCCACAGCTCTGCCTGCTCCAGGGATCACCCCAGCACCCCTTCACCCATCTCTGCCCTCCCTGCCCCATCCCTGGTGGAGGAGGGGGGGGGGTCCTCAGAGCTGACGATTCACATTGTACAACATACATTCCACAAACTGAAGAAAGGGGTCGGAGTATCGGCCCTGGCCTTGACTGGACCCCGCACCCTGGGAGCTCCGTGCAACGTGGACCCCCGTCCGTCCGTCCGTCCATCCCAGCCCCCTCCCCACCCACAGACCACAGACCGAACACACCCACACACTCTCATCCAGTAACACGGCCGGCTTGGGGTGGGGGTGGGGGTTGCTAAAGACAGCAAGGGGAAGGGTTGGAGAAAGAGAGAGAGAGAGAGAGGCAGCAAGCAGGAGGGGTGGGGAGAGAGGGGCATTAAGAGAGAGATGTGGCGAGAGAGGGTGGGGAGAGGGGTAGGGGTGGAGAGAGACAGAGGGGCATTAAAGGAGGCATGGGGAGACAGGGGCAGCAAGGGAGAGCGGTGGGGGAGAGGGGGTCAGTAAGCAGGAGGGGTGGGGAGAGGCCATTACTTGTTTCCTTTGAAGAAGTAGGTCTTGCCAGCGGGTTCCCAGCGCAGGGCGGTGTCGATGCCTTCCCGCGGCAGCCCCTTGCCCAGCTGCAGCAGCCCGTGGGGGTAGCCCGGCTCTGCCGTCACCTCCTTGAACACCCAGTACTTGTCCCCTGTGGGGGCAGCAGCCAGTCAGTCACAGTGCGGGGAGTGAACCACTGCCCATGACCCGTCCCGTCACCCCTCCCCTCCTCACCCCCTCCAACCATCACCCCTCCCCCTGCCCATGACCTCTCCCCCTCTCACCATCTCCCCCGTCCCACCACCCTCCCCCTCATCATGGACCCATCAGCTCCTTAAACACCCATGATTTAACCTTGGTGGGAGGTAGCCGGTCAGTCAGTGTGGGGAGTGGTCAATGACACCCCTTCTGTGTGAGGAGTGACCCCCCCCCCCGCCTGTCTCCATCCATCGCTGCCTGCCTGGGGCAGGGGCTCTTTAGCCCGCAGCGATTTAGCCGTCTTTCACCCACTGATCGGGTTGGGGGACATTGGGGGACGGGCAGCTAGTGTCTGTGTGCTGGGGACACAGGGCGGGGGGGACGGAGCGACCGGGACAGGGAGGGAGCGGGACGTGTCTCACCTTTAAAGAAGACAAACTTGCCGTCGGAGCGCTCGTAGGCAGCGTCGATGCGAGTGGGCAGACCTTTCCAGAACTGGTCGATCTGCATGGGGTACCCCTCCTGCACACGCTTGTTGCGCAGGCGCCAGAACCAGCGATCCTGCAACCACACACGCAGATCACTGTCGCCGCTGCCCCATGCACGTCTGCAACCCCCCTCCCCCCAGGCCTCACACTGATCCTCGGTACCCCGCAGCTCCCCCGCCCTCTGCACATACAGCGCATAATCCTCCAGTATTTCCGCCACCTCCAACAGGATCACACCATTAGTCACATCTTCCCATCTCACCCCTTTCTGCCTTCCGCAGAGACCATTCCCTCCACAACTCCCTGGCTAACTCATCCCTTTCCACCCAAACCACCCCTTCCCCAGGTACCTTCCCCTGCAACCGCAGAAGATGCAACACCTGTCCCCAGACCTCCTCCCTCGACTCTGTCCAGGGACCCCGACAGTCCTTTCAGTTGAGGCAGAGGTTCACTTGCACCTCCTCCACCTCATCTATTGTATCCACTGTTCTAGATGTGGACTCTTATACATCAGTGAGACCAAACGCAGACTGGGCGATCGTTTTGCGGAACACCTTCGCTCAGCCTGCCTGGACCAACCTGATCTCCCGGTTGCCGGATGCTTTAATTCTCCTTCCCATTCCCACATAGACATTTCATATTTTGCTTGGGTAGTTTACAACCCAGCGGTATGAATATTGTTTCCTCTAACTTCAAGTAACCCGTGCATCCCTCCTCTCTCCATCCCTCCCCCCACCCAAGTCGCTCTTCTAGCTTCAAAGTCATCTTGTTCAGTCTCATTGTCTGTAACTCGTTTTCACCTCGCCCGCAGCTAACTGAAGAAGGGTTTCAATACACAATAGGTGCAGGAGTAGGCCATTTGGCCCTTCGAGCCAGCACCGCCATTCAATGTGATCATTGCTGATCATCCCAAATCAGTACACCGTTCCTGCCTTCTCCCCATATCCCCTGACTCCGCTAATTTTAAGAGCCCTATCTAGCTCTCTCTTGAAAGCATCCAGAGAACCTGCCTCCACCGACCTCTGAGCAGAGAATTCCACTGACTCACCACTCTCTGTGAGAAAAAGTGTTTCCTCGTCTCCGTTCTAAATGGCTTACTCCTTATTCTTAATATGGCCCCTGGTTCTGGACTCCCCCAACATCGGGAACATGTTTCCTGCCTCTAGTGTGTCCAAACCCTTAACAATCTTATATGTTTCAAGTGGGCAGAAACGTTGCCTATTTCCTTCGCTCCATTGATGCTGCCTCACCCGCTGAGGTTCTCCAGCATTTTTAGCCTGTTCCATTTATCATCGTTACTTTTTTGCATATCTTTCATTCATTTGTTCTATATCTCTCTCTATATATCACCGTCTAGAGGTTTAGAGGGATATGGACCAAACGTGGGCAGATGGGATTAGTGCAGATGGAGCATGTTGGTCAGCTTGGGTACGTTGGACCAAAGGGCCTGTTTCCGTGCTGTGTGCCTCTATCCAACCACGTCATGTGGGGAGATTTGTAAAGAACAAATACTGGCTGCTCCTTCAACCTCCAGCAAGCCCACCGACCTCCAAGATTTATCAGCCACCATTCCCTTTCCCCGAACCCCCACTGACTCGTTCAACGCTCTCATTCCCCAGGTCCCTGCTGCCATTATTGATAACGGGTGCAACTGTTTACTGCGACGTGGACAGCAAGACCACAACCCCATGCGGCACCAGCACCCATGTGCACCTGCGCATCCTGCAGCCCTACACTCTGCAACATGTCACCGTGCCGTCACTGGTCTACGTGCAGCGGCAGCTCAGCAGCACCTCCTCCTGGGCACGGGGCACGCCATCAATAGGGAGCACTGAAACAGGCCCTTCAGCCCACCTCGTCCAAGACTATCTCCTCACGTTTGACCATGTCCCTTTGGCCACCTTTCTTATCCATGCACATGTCCAAACTTCTGTCAAATGATTGCAATCATTTGATGTACAATCTTACCTTGCACCAAACATTATTCCCTTATCATGTATCTCTACACTGTGAATGGCTCCAATGTAATCATGTATTGTCTTTATGCTGACTGGATAGCCCGCAACAAAAGCTTTTCACTGTACCTCGGTACACGTGACAACAAACTAAACTGTTGTTGTGCTGCCTCTTCTGGCAGCTCATTCCATGTTCCCACCACCCTTGCTGCCTTGTGGTGTGTAGAAGGTCCCGACCCAAAACATCACCTATCCTGGTTCAGTGTATGAAGGAACTGCAGATGCTGGTTTTACACCGAAGATATACACAGAATGCTGGAGAAACCCAGCGGGACAAGTCGCATCTGGGTAGAAGGAATGGGTGACATTTTGGGTCGAGACCATTCTTGAGACTGTCTATCATGTTCTCCAGAGATGCTGCATTACTGACCCGCTGCATTACTATTGTATGTTTTTCAGTAGCTGGCACCTGTGGTTCCCTGTGTCTCCCTGCTGACCGTAGGGAAGTCGATCGAACACTAGGCAACGTTGCTCACCTTGAACACGAACATCTCTCCCCGGAACAAGGCGATGGTGTTGAAGTGTCCATCACAGATGTTGGGCTTGGAGCCAGGGTAGGAGGGTCTCTCTCCGGAGGGCGGTCTGGGGGGCCGGGGCTGCCGCTCGTGCTTGCGGTCGGACGTGGAGTGGATCCTGCGGACCGTGAGGGTGGGCAGTGGCCGGGTGGGAGCCAGTCTCTCAGTGGGTGGGCCTGTAGAGTGGATAGGCAGCGTTACAGGCCAGGGGCTCTCTGGATAACACCGCTCCCATAGCCCACCCACCCGTGACGCCCCCCCCCCCCCCCCCCACCATCCCTTCCCAGGGAGATGAGATTGGCTCCGGGGAGACCCCTGCCCCAGCCTGGCCCCCCCTAGCTGGGGGAGGGGCAACGTCAGCATGTAGATGACCAGATGGTGTGACGGGCCAGAGAGAGGAATCACTTCAGGCTAACGGGTCCATCCAGGGGCACTGGCTAGTCGCCACCCAGCCGTCTGTCTGTCTGTCACGGGGAGACCCCGGGCCGAGAGAGATGGGGAGGGAGTGGGTGTAACGCAGCTGATTAGAGTGGGTTACAGTGTAGAGCATTGGGGTAGATGGGCTGAGCGGCCTCTGCGCCATTAGACACACCCCTCAGGTGCCCCACTGCTCAGGAAGTCCAGACCCTCCTCCACACGTCACCCTCACCGCTGTGCTGACTCAGTCACCGCAGCAGTGGCGCATACAATGCGGGCGCAGGAGCGGTGCAGCCATTTGGAGGGGGGGGGGAGGAGACACAGCAGCGGTGCAGCCATTTGGAGGGGGGGGGAGGGGACACAGCAGCAATGCAGCCGGAGGAGGCAACAATAATGCAGCCAGCCAGAGCTGCAGTAAGGATCACACAGGGCTGCAGGGACAGCCAGCAGCTTTGCAGCCCCAATGCAGCAGCGGGCTAGATCTGCAGCGACGGTGCACAGGGCTGCAGGAAGAGCCTGCGGTGGCAGTGACGGGGTCATGCACCACCCACCGTAGATCTTCTGGATGCCCTGCAGGTCGTCCTGCGGCAGCTTGAACTTCTCTGTGTCCATGTACTGGTAGAAGGGGGCCATGATGGCACTCGGGTCATTGGAGTGCTCCAGCCCCAGCGCATGGCCCAGCTCATGCACTGCAACCAGGAACAGGTCGTTACCTGGGGGGGAGAGAGATGGGGGAGAGATGGGGGAGAGGGTGGGGAGAGAGGGTGGGGAGAGAGGGTGGGGGAGAGGGTGGGGAGAGAGGGTGGGGAGAGAGGGTGGGGAGAGAGGGTGGGGAGAGAGGGGAAGAGAGAGGAGAAATAATCCATCTGCCACAGGCACCGTGGCCAGCCCCTTGACCACCACACCGACCACCAATCCTGGACCCCCAGGGACACCAGACCCCTCCCCCGCACCCACAGACCATGCACCCCAAACTTCGGTTTACATTTTGAGCCTCTTCTATCAATATCTCCTCATCTCAAACTTTACATCTTTTCTTCTCTGGCCTTGATCAAATATCTGCATATCGACACCTCCACCCCTCACTGGTATCCACCTATCACTTAAGATAGATGCAAAATGCTGGCGTAACTCAGAGGGACAGGCAGCATCTCTGGAGAGAAGGAATGGGTGACGTTTTGGGTCAAGATTTCGGGTGGGCGGCGCGACCGACGTCGCAGCGGCCTCTGCAGTCCGTCTGTCTTTTTTTTATTTTTTTGTCCCGTTGAGGGTATAGTTTGTAATAGGTTTTTAACTGTGTATGTGTGGGGGGGGGGGGGGGGGGGGGGGTGGGTGGGGGAAACTTTTAAGTCTCTTCCCTGTACAGGGACCCGACCTTTTCCCTGTCGGGTCTCCATTGTCTTTGGGGCCTGGCGCCGTGGAGCGGCCTCCAACCGGAACTACCTGGGGGCTCCAGTCGCGGAGCTGCGGACCTACCATCGTGGAGCTGGCCGGCTTCGGAGCGTGGAGAGCTGCGGTGGTGCGCGGCTGCGACCCGACTCCGGTAGATGGTGACACCGGGAGCGCGCGGGTCCCCGGTGGGAGACCGCTTTACGGGGCACCGGCAACGGCGACTTCTCCCGCCCGAATTGCGGGGTTGAAAGTGACCTGGAGCGGGGCCTTACATCGCCCGGCGCGGCTTAAACAGCCGCGGGACTTGCTAGGGGCCGCCGGGGGCTTTGACTTTGACATCGGGAGAAGAATGGAGAGCAGGGGAGAGACAAGACTTTGCCTTCCATCACAGTGAGGAGGAGATTCACTGTAATGGATGTTTGTCTAAATTGTGTTGGTGTGTGTCTTGGTTCATTTCTTGTATGACTGCAGAAACCAAATTTCGTTTGCACCTCATGTGAGGTTCAAATGACAAATAAATGGTATTGTATTGTATTAAGACCTTCTTCAGACTGAGTCAGAGGATCGGGAGGCACAGAGATATGGAAGGGTAAGGTGTCAAAACATGGATCAAAGCAGGCGATGGTAAAGAAAATTGTACTGTAGAATGGTTCATTACTGGCTATGGAGAAGGTGACAATGAGGCAGACAAACAGTAAAATGTAATCAGGACGGTGAAACTAGTGGGAGAACTAGGAAGGGGGATGGATGGAGAGAGAGAGGGAAAGGAAGGGCTACTTGAAGTTAGGGAAGTCAATGTTCATACTGCTGGGGTGTAAACCACCCAAGCGAAATATGAGGTGCTGTTCCTCCAATTTGGGCTGGGCCTCTGACAATGGAGGAGGCCCAGGACAGATTGGGAATGGGAGTTAAAGTGCTGAGCAACCGGGAGATCAGGTAGGTTTAGGCAGACTGAGCGGAGGTGTTCAGTGAAACGATTGCCGAGCCTGCGCTTGGTCTCACCGATATACAGGAGTCGACACCTGGAACAGCGGATACAGTAGATGAGGTTGGAGGAGGTGCAAGTGAACCTCTGCCCAACCTGAAAGGACTGTCGGGACCCCTGGACAGAGTCGAGGGAGGAGGGACAAGTGTTGCATCTTCTGCGGTTGCAGGAGAAGGTACCTGGGGAGGGGGTGGTTTTGGTGGGAATGGGATGAGTTAACCTGGGAGTTGCGGAGGGAACAGTCTCTGCAGAAACCGGAAAGTGATGGAGATGGGAAGATGTGACTAGTGGTGGGATCCCATTGGAGGTGGCGAAAATATTAAAGGATTATGTGCTGTATGCGACGGCTGATTGGGTGAGGACTAGGGGGACTCTGTCTCTGTTGCGACTGGGGGGAGGGGGAGCAAGAGTGGAGCTGCGGGATACTGAGGAGACCTATCCTCCTATCACTTGCCAGGCTTTGTCCCACCCCCACCTCTCATCCAGTCGAAGAAGGGCCCCAATCCGAAATGTCACCAATTGTATATGGACACATAAAGCTGGAGTAACTCAGTGGGACAGGCAGCATCTCTGGAGAGAAGGAATGGGTCGGGACCCTTCTTCAGACGGATATCAGGGGAGTGGGCGGTACAGAGATAAAATGTAGTCGGAGACAGTAAGACTGGTAGGAGCACTGGGAAGGGGTAGGGGTTGGGGCGAGAGAGAAAGAGAGTAAAGGCTACTTGAAGTGTAAGCTATCCAAGCAAACTATGAGGTGCTGTTCCTCCAATTGGCGCTGGGTGACGTTTCGGGTTGAGACTGAAGAAGGGTCTCGACCCGAAACACCACCCATTCCTTCTCTCCTGAGATGTTGCCTGAACCGCTGAGTTACTCCAGCACTTTGTGTCTATCTTTGGTTTGAACCAGCACCTGCAGTTCCTTCCTACACATGTCACCCATCGTTCTCGGCACCATCTTGTCAAGCAGCATCTCTGGAGAACATGGATAGGTGACGTTTCAGCTCAGACCGTCTTCACACTACAGTTCTCCAGTGATGTTGCCTGAACTGCTGAGTTCATCCAGCACTTTGTCTTTCTTTTGCAAACCAGCATCTGCAGTTGCCCGGATGTCCAGCACTCCAGGAGGCCAGGATCAGGGTCCATACTCAAGGCACTACGTGGGAGAGGGTCAGGGAACATTCACTAGGCTCCTGACGCAGGGTCTTCACCCAAAACCTCCTCTCTCCCTCTGCCTCCACAGATGCTGCCTGACCTGCCCAGTTACTCCAGCACTCTGCTCTTTGCTCCAGATCCCAGCATCTGCAGTTCCTGTGTCTCCACAAGGTGGTTTCTGGGAGGGGGTCGGGACCGGGACATAAGGGGGGGGAAGGATGGGCTACAAGTGGGGGAACGGGCCGTTTCACTCGAACAAGGGAGGCCCAAGGGTGACGCTGTGGAGTTGTATAAAATCAAAGGGACCACAGCTAGGTAGAGAGTCACTGTTTATTCTCTAGGATAAAACTAAAGGGCACAGGTTTTAGGTGAGGGGCAGGTTCCCCCAGCACAAGGCTCGCTCGGGGCCCGGCCGCCAGTCTCTCGGGATCCCGCTCCCCACGACCCCAGTGATGCATTGTTGGCCCCGCTCTGCCAGCGAGCTGAGCCATCATGCACAGGGAGTGTCTCACAGACACAGGGGCTGATCAGGGGGAGTGAAGCACACACACACACACACACAGGGCTTTGTGCAGAGACCTCTACATGCAGGGCCGCCACCTCAGCTGCAACTCAATGCCAGGCAGACACAGGCACGGGCTGAGGAGAGTGGCAGACGGAGCCATGCTCAGGGGGTGACTGGGAGCACTAGAGGGAGAGAGGGAGCAGGGAAGACGGGTGGACAGTGGGGACAGGCAGAGGCTGGAGTGGGGCCCAATGGCTATACCCAGGGCAAACGGAGACTGCTCCGTATGAAGGTCCGCACGCCCCGGAACTCTCTGGAAGCCACTGGATTGACCCACAGGAAACCCAGGCGAGGACAAGTCCCCAGAGTGTTGCCGTCACTGGGGCCAGGCTGAGGCAGACACTGCATCAGGGCAGTGGGTTGCCGAGAGGAACACCTTGCACAAAGTCCACAGTTTCTTGTTGTCCTCAGTAAGACCAAGGTAAGAGTGTTACTTTTATGACTGTCGTAGAGTTATAGAGAGATACAGCGTGGAGACCGGCTCAAGTTGCCTACACCGGCCAACGTGTCCCAGCCACACCTGCCCACCTTTGGTCCATATCCCTCCAAACCTGTCCTATCAATGTACCTGTCTAACATTCTTAAATGTTGCGATAGTTCCTGCCTCAACTACCTCCTCCGGCAGCTCGATCCACTGTGGTAGAGATGGGAGAAGAGAGCAGGGTGAGCCCGGGGTGAGGAGTTTTAACACAGATGGCGCTCGAGGGGCTAACGGAGTCAAGGGATATGGGGTGAAGGCGGGCACGGGTTACTGATTGTGGATGATCATAATGAATGGCGGTGCTGGCTCGAAGGGCCAAATGGCCTCCTCCTGCACCTATTGCCTATGTGTCTAGAACAGCAGCAGGCGTATCTTCGAGGGCGAGGGTCAACTGGGGAATTTAGGAGCGACATTCAGAGATTTTTATTAGGTGAAGGTTTTAAGGGATGTGGACCCAAGCCAGTCATGTGGAGTTAAACTGATCAGGGAGAGTCGAGCGCATGGAACCAGACCCTTTGGCCCATCTTGTACATACTGACCAAGGTGCCCTCACGTGCTAGACCTAAATGCCTGTGACTGGTCCATTTCCCACCTCTGGCAGCCCGATCCAAATGCCCACTCCATGTGAACATCATGCGCCTCAGGTCCTTTTAAAATCTTTCCCCTCTCCCCTTCAGTGCCCTTCGGTTTTAGACCCCCCACACCCAGACTAGGGACTGTGTGCGCTACCCTGGGGGTGAGACATGTACGGGGCAGAGTGTAACATGACCAACACTGAGCCCGAGCACCTCCCACCCTCCGCCCCCTCTCCCCCCCTCCTCCTCTCCCCCCTCTCTCCCTCCTCCTTTCCCCCAACTCCACCCCTCCCTCCCCCCTCCTCCTCTCCCCCTCCCTCCCACCCCCCTCCCGATGGGTCGAGGCTGAACGATGGGTGGAGGAGGCCTCGAGACCACTGTCCCCGTCACCCCCATGATGAGAGCAGCGAGTCAGTGCTTGGTGGGGGCCGTACCCCGGTGAGCATGACCGTCATCTGTGGGCCACCACGACCGAACGCTGGCACAGTAACCAAACGGTGGCATCACGGCAGCATCGAGACGGAACGTGGGCACCGAGACGGAACGCGGGCACCGAGACGGAACGCGGGCACCGAGACGGAACGCGGGCACCGAGACGGAACGCGGGCAGAACGTCGCTACCGCGCGGCACTGGGGCGGAGGCTGCTCTCACCGTCGTGGTTGGAGTTCCCCAGCGTCCAGGGCTCGTCGGAGTCGAAGTGCGTGTCGCCGCCGATCCCTGGCCCGGGGAAGTAAGCGTGGGCCAGGAAACCCCCCTCCCCATCGAATGGGGAGCTGTCGCCATGGAAACCAGACGCAAAGAAGATCATAATGTCTGCTTCCTTCTTGCCACTCTTGATATCGTGAAAGGGAACCTCCTGGAAGCTCAGCGGGGTCACATCCTGCCAAACCTGGAAGGCACGGCCGATCGCCCGACGTGTCTCACCCTCGCCAACCTTGGGCGTGAAGTTGTTGATGCTGCCGGGACAGCGGGAACAAGGGTTACACTGGCCTGTCCAACCCACCGCCACCCCCCACCCTGTTCCCCACCCCACCTTGGGCGTGAAGTTGTTGATGCTGTGGGGAGGGTGGTGCAGGAGTTACAGTGGGGAAACTGCCCCCCCCCCCCCCCCCCCCCCCCCCACCACCATCAACAGCTTCAGCAGGACCCTGGGCCCATGGGGTGGGGGAGTCGACATCGCAGGGTGCTGCGGGGAGGAGGGACGGAGGAAAGGGGAGGGGGAGGGGATTACCTGTAGGTGATGTGCTTCTGTCTCCACTTCTGGCCAGTCAGGGCGTAGCGTTTGCTCCGCTGTCTGCGGCTGATCCGCGGCTGGTCACTCACCCCGCACCGTGGTCTCCTCATCCACCTAGACCAGCACAGGCTGCTCACACCGTGCCCACAGACCCCACCCTCACCCCCAGCCCACCCCACACTCACCCCCAGCCCACTCCACACTCACCCCCCCACCCTCACCCCCAGCCCACCCCAACCCCCACCCTAACCCCCACCCTCACCCTCAGCCCACCCCTCACCCCCAGCCTACCCCACACACACCCTCACCCCACCCTTACCCCCACCCCACCCTCACCCCCAGCCCACCCCAACCCCCACCCTAACCCCCACCCTCCCCCCCACCGTGGTCTCCTCCTCCACCTATAGCAGCACAGGACATCCCCATAGCCCCTTCAACACTCCCTCTCTCTCCCTCCCCACACCCCCTCCATCACCCCATCCCCACAGCTGGAGGGTGACACACACGTGTCTGGGTGTAATGGCCACATGCGGTGATCCACCCCACCTCCCCTGGAGTACTCACTCGATGGTGGCCTGGTCCAGGATGCCGGTGACGGGGATACGGTAGAAGCGCTGCATGGCTGCGATGGCGGCCTGCATGGAATGCGCCGAGCGCAGCGCCGAGGTACGCAGCTCATCGGGCAGGAAATACCCGTACGTCTTCAACCAATTCTGCCAAAGACAACCGGCATGGTGGTGAGCGGACCCCACAACACTCCCCTCTTCTCACCCACACCCCCTACATCTCAACTGCCCTCCCCACTACTCCCCCCCATCACTACCCGCACCCTCCCCCACTCCTCCTTCATACGTCCCCCACCCTCATATCCCCACTCCCCTCAACATCCCTCACCCTTCTCCATTCCTCCCCCCACCCCACACCCCCTCCATAACACTCCCCCCCCCCAGATCAGTCCCCACTACTCCCCCTCCACAACAGTCCCCTCCTCACCCCTACATATCCCCTTCCCCACCCCCCTCCCCAAGGCAGCCGCTCCTTCCTCGATGCCCAGACCCACCCCCTGCCCACTGCTGGGCGAGCCCCATCCTCCATGGTCGTAGCCAGGGGCAGTGTGGGCACCCCGTCAGTCTCCAGCACCCACTCTGCACAGAGGGGTGCAGGCAGGGAGGGAGGTCTAGGGCTGTCTGCTGGGCTGTACCCGCTGGCTGACCCGACATGGACCGGCACGGACATAGCATAACGTCAGGAGGAAGGAAAGCTCAAGGTACAGAGAGTCAATCATGGCAGCTACACGAGTGTCACTGTCCTGCTGATTAATGTTACTGTTTGTACGCCTCGTTGTCACCTTCGCCTCAGCCAACAATGAACCGTTCTACATTTCCTTGATCATCGTTTGCTTTGATCTGTGTCGGAAGGGACTGCAGATGCTGGTTTAAACCGAAGATGGACACAAAAAGCTGGAGTAACTCAGCGGGACAGGCAGCATCTCTGGAGAAAAGGGATAGGTGGCGGTTTGGCTCGAGACCCTTCATCACTCTGAAGTAGAGTCTTGACCCGAAACATAGAAAATATGTGCAGGAGTAGGCCATTCGGCCCTTCGAGCCTGCACCGCCATTCAATATGATCATGGCTGATCATCCAACTCAGTATCCCGTACCTGCCTTCTCTCCATACCCCCTGATCCCTTTAGCCACAAGGGCCACATGGAAACTTTACCCATTGCTGCTCTCCAGAGATGCTGCCTGTCCACCGCTGAGTTACTCCAGTGTTTTGTGTCTATTGGGCTACGCAGGTGATGGTGGAGGGCTGGTTTGTGGTTGGAAGCCATTAACTGGAGGTGTAGCACAGGGATCAGTGTGACCACCATTGTTTGCCATGTACACAAGGCCCACAGCAGGTCATGTCAGCTGGACAGCCGGCATCACAGGAGGCAGCGGGCCATGGATGGAGAGTTTCACTGTGACCACTGGTGTCACACAACGGCCATTGCTGGGAGCTCCGGTTTGTAATCTGTGTAAATGGTCTGGACGCAAGGTGGGTAGTCTGATGGGTAAATTTGTGGATTAATCAGAAGTTGCAGAGCTGTTAACGGCAGCGGGGGGGATTGTCAAAGGAGCCAGCAGGAAACAGATCCGTTCAAAATATGGGCGGAGAAATGACAGATGGAGTTTAATCTGGACAAGAACGAGGTGTTGCAGTTTTGGAGGTCAAATGAAATGCAAGAGCAAAATGTACAGTACATGCCGGGACTCAACAGCACTGATGTACAGAGGGATCTGCCGGTACCGCCATAGCTCGTTGAAAGTGGCAACAAAGCTAGATGAACTGCTAAAGAACTGGTATGTTTGCCTTCAACAGTCGGGGTATGGGGAATAAGTCAGGAAGTCATGATGCAGCTTTACATGACATGGCAGATGCAGTATAATGTGGATAAATGTGAGGTTATCCACTTTGGTGGCAAAAACAGGAAAGTAGACTATTATCTGAATGGTGGCCGATTAGGAAAAGGGGAGATGCAACGAGACCCGGGTGTCATGGTACACCAGTCATTGAAAGTAGGCATGCAGGTACAGCAGGCAGTGAAGAAAGCGAATGGTATGTTAGCATTCATAGCAAAAGGATTTGAGTATAGGAGCAGGGAGGTTCTACTTCAGTTGTCCAGGGCCTTGGTGAGACCACACCTGGAGTATTGCGTACAGTTTTGGTCTCCTAATCTGAGGAAAGACATTCTTGCCATAGACGGAGTACAGAGAAGGTTCACCAGGCTGATTCCTGGGATGACAGGACTTTCATATGAAGAAAGACTGGATAGACTCGGCATGCACTTGCTAGAATTTAGAAGATTGGGGGGGGGGGGGGGGGGGGGGATCTTATAGAAACTTATAAAATTCTTAAGGGGTTGGACAGGCTAGATGCAGGAAGATTGTTCCCGATGTTGGGAAAGTCCAGAACAAGGGGTCACAGTTTAAGGATAAGGGGGAAGTCTTTTAGGACCGAGACAGAGAGTGGTGAGTCTGTGGAATTATTTGCCACAGAAAGTAGTTGAGGCCAGTTCATTGGCTATACTTAAGAGGGAGTTAGATGTGGCCTTTGTGGCTAAAGGGATCAGGGGGTATGGAGAGAAGGCAGGTATAGGATACTGAGTTGGATGATCAGCCATGATCATAATGAATGGCGTTGTAGGCTCGAAGGGCCGAATGGGCTACTCCTGCACCTATTTTCTATGTTTCTATAGCTAAGCCGCATTTGGAGTATTGCATGCAGTTCTGGTCACCCCATTTGAGGAAGGATCTGCAGGCTTTGGAGGGAGTGCACAGGAGGTTTGAATGCTGAAGACAAAATGCTGGAGTAACCCAATGGGAAAAGCAGCATTTCTGGAGAGAAGGAATGGGTGACCTTTCACAGACCCTTCTTCAGACAGCTGTCACCCTGAGTTACTCCAGCATTTCCGCCTATCTTCAGTATAAACAAGCATCTGCAGTTTATAAAATGATGAGAGATGTAGATAGTGTCGTACAGTCGTACAGTGCCCTCCATAATGTTTGGGACAAATAGTCTGAAGAAGGGTTTCGGCCCGAAACGTTACCTATTTCCTTCGCTCCATAGATGCTGCTGCACCCGCTGAGTTTCTCCAGCATTTTTGTGTACCTCCCATAGTTTATTTATTTGCCTCTGTACTCCACAATTTGAGATTTGTAATAGAAAAAATACACGTGGTTAAAGTGCACATTGTCAGATTTTAATAAAGGCCATTTTTATACATTTTGGTTTCACCATGTAGAAATGACAGCAGTGTTTATACATAGCCCCCCCCCCCCCCCCCCATTTCAGGGCACCATAATGTTTGGGACACAGCAATGTCATGTAAATGAAAGTAGTCATGCTTAGTATTTTGTTGCATATCCTTTGCATGCAATGACTGCTTGAAGTCTGTGATTCATGGACATCACCAGTTGCTGGGTGTCTTCTGTGCTGATGCCCTGCTAGGCCTGTACTGCAGCCATTGTTAGCTTATACTTGTTTTGGGGGCTAGTCCCCTTCAGTTTTCTCTTCAGCATATAAAAGGCATGCTCAATTGGGTTCAGATAGGGTGATTGACTTGGCCTCTCAAGAATATACCATTTTTTAGCTTTGAAACACTCCTTTGTTGCTTTAGCAGCATGTTTGGGATCATTGTCTTGCTGTAGAATGAACCACCGGCCAATGAGTTTTGAGGCATTTGTTTGAACTTGAGCAGATAGGATGTGTCTATACACTTCAGAATTCATTATGCTACTACCATCAGCAGTTGTATCATCAATGAAGATAAGTGAGCCAGTACCTTCAGCAGCCATACATGCCCAGGCCATAACACCCCCACCACCGTGTTTCACAGATGAGGTGGTATGCTTTGGATCTTGGGCAGTTCCTTCTCTCCTCCATACTTTGCTCTTGCCATCACTCTGATATGTCAATCTTCGTCTCATCTGTCCACAAGACCTTTTTCCAGAACTGTCGTTGCTCTTTTAAGTACTTCTTGGCAAACTGTAACCTGGCCATCCTATTTTTGCAGCTAACCAGTGGTTTGCATCTTGCAGTGTAGCCTCTGTATTTCTGTTCATGAAGTCTTCTGCGGACAGTGGCCATTGACAAATCCACACCCGACTCCTGAAGAGTGTTTCTGATCTGTCGGACATGTGTTTGGGGATTTTTCTTTATTATTGAGAGAATTCTTCTGTCAACTGTGGAGGTCTTCCTTGGCCTCCCAGTCCCTTTGTGATTAGTAAGCTCACCAGTGCTTTCTTTCTTCTTAATGATGTTCCAAACAGTTGATTTTGGTAAGCCTAAGGTTTGGCTGATGTCTCTAAAGGGCCTGTCCCACTTGCCGATTTTTTCAGCTACTGCCGGTGTCATTTCAGGGTCGCAAAAAGATTTTGAACATTTCAAAATCCAGCGGTGACAAAAAAAATGTTGCGACACTTGCGGAAACACCGTGCGTCAATACGTCATCACGCCGCGTCACGCCGCGACTTTTTCAGTTACCTGATACGTCAACCAATGATGTAGGCAGTCGCCGAAAAAAATCACCAAGTGGGACAGGCCCTTGTTTTATTCTTGTTTCTCATCATAATGACTACTTTGACTTTCATTGGCACAACTTCGTTCCTCATGTTGATAAACAGCAGTAAAAGTTTCCAAAGGTGATGGAAAGACTGGAGGAAAGGCTAGGTGCTGAGAGCTCTCTTATTAAAATGGCCTTTAATAAAATCGGACAATGTGCACTTAAATAACGTGATTTTTTTCTATTACAAATCTCAAATTGTGGAGTACACGGGCAAATAAATAAATGATGGGTCTTTGTCCAAACCGTTTTCCCCCCAGAGTGGAAATGTCAAAAACTAGAGGGCATGGCTTTAAGGTGAGAGGGGCAAAGTTAAAGGAGATGAACAGCAGGCATTGTGACTGGTTTGATTTACACTCAACACCTTCACACGTTGAACCCCCACTCTACCCCCTCTCTAACCCCCCCCCCCCCCGGTGCTGCAGGGCTGTGTGGGGGTATCTGAACTCTGGGAGTCATGCCCCTTATCCCCTCCACTCCCCTGGTGCTGTAGGGGTGGGGGTGGGGGTGGGGGGTCTTTGATCCCAGGGGCCCAGCCTCACACACATGAAGGCCTGCGTTTGCTGCCTTGCCAGTGGTCACCATGGAAACACTCCAATCATTCATCAGATCACATTTACATTCAGGGTCTCCAGATGCTCCCCGCTGCCTGGGGGCTGTCTCTCTCTCCCTGGGGGCAGGGGACAGGGGGCGGGGGGTGCTAATGCCACCATGTGTGGTGGCATGGTGGCATCCCGGGTATGTCGCCAGATCCGGAAAAGTCGGCGTACCCTTTGGGACGACTTTGGGACGACAGATGGCACAATGGGCTAAGTGTTCGGCTGGCAACCGGAAGGTAGCCGGTTCGAATCCCGCTTGGAGTGCATACTGCCTGTGTGTGAATGTGTGTGAGTGATTGGTGGTGGTCGGAGGGGCCGTAGGCGCAGATTGGCAGCCACGCATCCGTCAGTCTGCCCCAGGGCAGCTATGGCTACAGAAGTAGCTTACCACCACCGAGTGTGACTGAGGAGTGAATGAATAATGCGATGTAAAGCGCCTTGAGTATTAGAAAGGCGCTATATAAATCCCATCCATTATTATTATTATTATTATGTGTGTGGGTTTGGGGGGTGCCCCTGTGTGTCGTTGGGGGGGGGCAGGGGGGGGGGGTGCCAGTGCCACCCCTGTGTGTGGGTTTTGAGCGGGGGGGGGAGTGCCCCTGTGTGTGGGGGGAGGGGCTGCTCGTACCACCCGTCCGTCAGGCGAGTGGGGGGGGGGGGGGGGGGGGGGTGTCAGTGCCTCCGCTCTGTACTTTAAAAAATCAAAAATAATTTATTCGATTATTATAAAATATATTTGCAAACCATAACAGTGGTAACACACTGATCACCATAATACAAAATCACCAAATTATCTAATCACTAAATTTTCAACTAACTATATCACCATCCTTACTAAGGATACATTCCCGGAAATCCCCCAAGCGTCCAAAGATGAGGATGGGACGTGCCCGCTGGCTCAGCCTCGGCAGCTGTGCCTGCACATCGCAGGGTTACCATCCATAACCCCAGCCTCAACGACCTCCTCTGGCAGCTCATTCCATACACCCACCATTCTCTGTATGCAAACGTTACCCCTCAGATTCCTATTAAATTTCCCCCCTCACCTTGAACCTGTGACCTCTGGTTCATGATCCCCCACTCTGAGTAAAAGACTGTGTGCATTCATCCAGTCTATTGCCCTCATGATGTTATGCACCTCTATAAGATCACCCCTCAGCCTCCAGCGCTACTAAGAATAAAGTCCTCGCCTATTCTGCAGGTTGACTGCTACCCCCTGCACTTAGGTTCCAGTCAACCTGCCTCCCCTCAGCCAGCACGCTTCAAGTGCCACGCACACTGACACTCACACACACGCATGTGTGCACACCTGCACACATGCGCACACAACGTACAGTGAGAGGCCCCTGTACAGTGAGAGGGGCTGTTGCACAGTGAGAGACCTCTGTCACTGTTCTTCACAACCCAGTCCCGGTCTGCAGACTCACTGCTCTGCTGCAGAATAATTCTCCGCTCTCCTTACAAATCCACCGCAGCTGTTAATTTAATCCGGCAGATAAATAAAACAAATATGTTTATTTGATTTAAATCCAACTCTGAGAGCTAATTGTGCTCAGACTGGGGAGGGATGGGGGCCGTCTCCGAGCTCCAGTGCAGTGAACAGACTTGCCTCACTTCCCCGCAACCCAGCCGGCAGGCTGCTGCCAGAATGCTGGGAACTCGGTCAGGCAGCATCCGTGGGGAGAGAGCCACTCACGTGTCAGGCAATGATCTCTCATCTCTGGTCCACTCACCCTGCCCACCCTGCTGGGAGGGCCCAGCGTTCTGCGCCCCCCACCCCCTGCCCCCGCTGTCGTATACAACCTGGTTAATGCTGCTGGCAACATGTGTCTGCCACACATGGTGTGTCACATGCCACATACTGTCATGCCACCCGCCAGGGCGGCTGCACCACACACTGTGCCACACGCCCACCGTGCCACACACGGCCACCGTGCCACACACGGCCACCGTGCCACACACGGCCACCGTGCCACACACGGCCACCGTGCCACACGCCCACCGTGCCACATGCCCACCGTCACACCCACTGTGCCATGCCCACTGTGCCACATGCCCACCGTCACACTCACTGTGCCACACACACCCACTGTGCCACACATGCCCACCGTGCCACATGCCCACTGTGCCACACACGCCCACCGTGCCACATGCCCACCGTCACACCCACTGTGTCACACACCCGGGCCACTGGTGCCCCCAACTCTACAGGAACACGGCGCAGCCATCAGACCACAGACAATAAACTCTGCGCCCCAGCTCTCCCCACCACTGGAAATTGGCCTGTCTATCCCCCAACCCCCCCCCCCACTGCATCACCAGACCCCCCCCCCATCCACCCTCTGGCCCGCTACTGATACTCCCGCCCCTACCCTCCCTCTACAGGTGATTGCAGCTCTCGCTGAGGGTTGAAGGGTTGAGAATTGTTAAGCCAGAGGATGGAATGTGGGTGGAGGGGGAGGGGAGAAATAGATAAGAGTCCAGGTGGGGCACAGGGGAGGGGGTGGGGGAGAAAGCGGAGGGGGAGGGGAGAAATAGCTGTGCCTAGGGGGGTACAGTGGATGTTGGGGGGTGGGGAACCTCAGTCCCCGGTTCACACCTCCTATGGGATGGAGACCAGATGTGCACAGATGTTCCAGATGTGTTGCACCAGGATTCTATAACCGGAGTATGACGTCTCTACTCCCAGACCAAAGCCTCTTGGGATGAAAGCCAGGATACCCAACGCCTTCCTGCACATGCGGTACCCACATTAACATTCAATGTTTCATGCGTTACCACACACATTACCACACGCGCTGTACCCACACGCGCTGTACCCACACAAGCGCTATACCCACACATTAACGTTCAATGTTTCATGAGCCGATCACCAGCACCTTGCACCCCTCCCCATTTAGAAAGCGCTCTCCCTTTCTAAGTTTGGCACCGGACTGGATGGCCTCACCTCTGCCCACACATGCCATGAATTTCCCAGTCACTTCAACTGTTTACATTCCCAAAGACTCTCACATTCACCGCACAGCACACACCCGCCACCGAGCCTTGGATCACCAGCAAACTGGAGTACATCACACTTGATCGCCACAACCAAATCACTCATTTAGCTCAAAATACAAAGTGCTGGAGGAACGCAATGGGCCAGGCAGCATCTGTGGAGGAAATAGTCAGACAACATTTTGGGCCGGGACTCTTCTACAGGCTGATGGAGTCATGGGGAGAAAGCAGGAAAAATAGGATTGGCCCAAAGGCTGGCAATGATAAGTGGACACAGATGAGGGGGAATTTGATGGCCAAGGCTAGAGGCGAAAAGACGACAATAAGGGTGGATGAGGAGTGCAGTGTAAAGCCGGAGGGACAGTCATCGATGGGAGGAGACGGGGAGGGGACAGAGGAGAGATAAAAGGGAAATAGCGAGGGGGGTGGGAGATGAGAGTAGAGAATGTGTACAGTACGCTTGCCTTCATCAGTCAGTCAGGGATGGGTCAGGAAGACACGTTGCAGCTTTATAAAACTTTGGTTTGCCAGTATTTGGAGTGTTGCACGCAGTTCTGGTCGCTCCAGTGCAGAAATAATGTGGAGGCTTTGGAGAGGGTGCAGAGGAGGTTTACCACAACGCTGCCTGGATTAGAGGGTTTCTGGTTTTAGAGGGTGAGGTTGGACAGACTTGGAATGCTTTCTCTGGACAAGGCTGAGGGGAGACGAATAAAATTGATAAAATTATGAGAAGCAAAGATAGCGTAGACCGCAAGTCGACACAAAATGCTGGAGTAACTCAGCGGGTGAGGCTGCATCTATGGTGAGACGGGACGTCGCCAATTCCTTCTCTCCAGAGATGCTGCCTCACCCGCTGAGTTACTCCAGCATTTTGTGTCTACCTTCGATTTAACCAGCATCTGCAGTTCTTTCTTAAACTCAACGAGTAGACCGTCAGAATCTTTCTCGCAGGGTGGAAATGTCAAATACTAGAGGGCACAACTTTAATGTGAGAGGGGCAGTTTGAAGTAGATGTGCACAGAGGGTTGCCTGGAACGTGCTGAGGGGGTGATGGTGGAGGCAGATAGGACACTGGCATTTGGGAGGTTTCCAGATGGGCACATGGACATGCAAGGAATGGAGGGATATGGATCACGTGCAGGCAGTGGAGATCAGTTTAATTGGGCATGGACATTGTGGGCAGAAGGGCCTGTTCCTGTGCTGTACTGTTCTATACACTGAATCCTGCACCAGCCAGTGACAGTCCACGTTCCCCACCCAGAGTGCTCTCATTGTGTTTAACAAAGAACTGCAGATGCTGGGAAAAATCAAAGGTAGACAAAAATGTTGGAGGAACTCAAAGGATGAGGCAGCATCTATGGAGAGAATGTGCGACGTTTCGGGTCGAGACCCTTCTTCAGACTGATGTCGGGGGAGGGGGTTGACACCTGGAACAGCGATATAGTAGATGAGGTAGGAGGAGGTGCAGGTGAACCTCTGCCTCACCTGGAAAGACTGCTTGGGTCCTTGGATGGAGTCGAGGTGGGAGGTAAAGCGACAAGTGTAGCATTTCCTGCGGTTGCAAGAGAAAGCACCCGGGGAGGGAGTGTTTTGGGTGGGAAGGGACGAATTGACCAGGGAGTTCCGGAGGGAACGCTCTCTGCGGAAAGCAGAAAGGGGAGGAGATGGGAAGATGTGGCCAGTGGTAGGATCCCGTTGAGGGGCCAAAAAGGTCAGAGGATTATATGTTGTATGCAATGGTTGATGGGGTGGAAGGTGAGGACAGGGGGGACTCTGTCCTTGTTACGGGTAGGGTGATGGGGAGTGAGAGCGGAGCTGCGGGATATCGAGGAGACCCTGGTGAGAGCCTCATCTATAATAGAAGAGGGGAACCCCCGCTCCCTAAAGAATGAGGACATCTCCGATGCCCTGGTTTGGAACACCTCATCCTGGGCGCAGATGCGGCGCAGACGCAGGAATTAGGAGTAGGGGATAGAGTCCTTACAGGAAGCAGGGTGGGAAGAAATGTAGAAAAGATAGCCCTGGGAGTCACCTGGAATAGCGGATGCAGTAGATGAGGTTGTGTTCAAGGGTCTTGTGGCACCCCGAGGCCATTTTAGTCCAAAAGCATTTCAAGTTTATTAAACCCTTGAACCTGCCTGTCAATGAAATTGTGGCCAATCCATGACCATGTGGCCAATTCATTTCTCTTAAATGAAAGTTTGGTCAAATTAACTTCCTAATCTACAAAATTCTAGGGAATACAACCCTAATTTCAGAACATCTCCCTGTCATTTACCCCATGTGTCCAATGTACATAATGTTTGGGACAAAGACCCACCATTTATTTATTTGCCTCTGTACTCCACAACTTGAGATTTGTCATAGAAAAAAAATCACATGGTTAAAGTGCACATTGTCAGATTTTATTAAAGGCCATTTTTATACATTTTGGTTTCACCATGTAGAAATTACAGCTGTGCTTATACATAGTCTCCCCCATTTCAGGGCACCACAATGTTTGGGACACATGGCTTCACAGGTGTTTGTAATTCCCCAGGTGTGTTTAATTGCCTCCTTAATGCAGGTATAAGAGAGCTCTCAGCACCTAGTCTTTCCATCACCTTTGGAAACTTTATTGCTGTTTATCAACATGAGGACCAAAGTTGTGCCAATGAAAGTCAAAGAAGCCATTATGAGACTGAGAAACAAGAATAAAACTGTTAGAGACTGAACCTTAGCCAAACCTTAGGCTTACCAAAATCAACTGTTTGGAACATCATTAAGTAGAAAGAGAGCACTGGTGAGCTTACTAATCACAAAGTGACTGGCAGGCCAAGGAAGACCTCCACAGCTGATGACAGAAGAATTCTCTCTATAATAAAGAAAAATCCCCAAACACATGTCCGACAGATCAGAAACACTTCAGGAGTCAGGTGTGGATATGTCAATGACCACTGTCCGCAGAAGACTTCATGAACAGAAATACAGAGGCTACACTGCAAGATGCAAACCACTGGTTAGCCGCAAAACTAGGATGGCCAGGTTACAGTTTGCCAAGAAGTACTTAAAAGAGCAACCAGTTCTGGAAAAAGGTCTTGTGGACAGATGAGACAAAAATTAACTTATATCAGAGTGATGGCAAGAGCAAAGTATGGAGGAGAGAAGAAACTGCCCAAGATCCAAAGCGTACCACCTCATCTGTGAAACACGGTGGTGGGGGTGTTATGGCCTGGGCATGTATGGCTGCTGAAGGTACTGGCTCACTTATCTTCATTGATGATACAACTGCTGATGGTAGTAGCGTAATGAATTCTGAAGTGTATAGACACATCCTATCTGTTCAAGTTCAAACAAATGCCTCAAAACTCATTGGCCATTGGTTCATTCTACAGCAAGACAATGATCCCAAACATACTGCTAAAGCAACAAAGGAGTTTTTCAAAGCTAAAAAATGATCAATTCTTGAGTGGCCAAGTCAATCACTTGATCTGAACCCAATTGAGCATGCCTTTTATATGCTGAAGAGAAAACTGAAGGGGACTAGCCCCCAAAACAAGCATAATAATAATAATAATAATAATACACTTTATTACGGACTCAAGGTCCAGACAAGAGGCAACATTACATTAAAAATGCATTGCATATCAAATATCATAAATATATATAAAATCATGGTATATCACATAAAAACATCATAATTTATATTTAACAAAAACCCACAATACTTAAGTTAAAAATCCAGATTAAAAGATGATCAATGTCCTACAACGAGACAACGATACCAGTGTCTCCACAGCTGGGATTCGTAGCGTGTAGTGCTAACCCTTATGTTTGTCAAGGCCACAATAAGCACATTTTTAGAGTCATTTATCCTGCAAATGAATTTATACATGTGGTGTCTTAGGATAGCTTCTAAAGTACTGACTCCTGCAGCCACAAACATATTACTGGCACTACACCATCTAGGTTGCCTTAGCAGTGTTCTCATGGCATCGTTATATGCCACCTTTAGTCTCTGCATACTTGTCTTTAAATAGTTCGACCACAGGTGCGCAGTGTAGAGGGGTGTGCAGTATGCTCTAAATAGCGACATCTTCACCACATCTGCACACGCACCAAATTTAAGCAAGAGGATATTTGCCTGTACATACAGCATGCGGCGTTGCCTATAAATATCCTCATCATCTGTCATTTGTTCTGTAATAATATGCCCATAAGCTAAAGATGGCTGCAATACAGGCCTGGCAGAGCATCACCAGAGAAGACACCCAGCAACTGGTGATGTCCATGAATCGCAGACTTCAAGCAGTCATTGCATGCAAAGGATATGCAACAACATACTAAACATGACTACTTTCATTTACATGATATTGCTGTGTCCCAAACATTATGGTGCCCTGAAATGGGGGTATTATGTATAAACACAGCGGTAATTTCCACATGGTGAAACCAAAATGTATAAAAATGGCCTTTATTAAAATCTGACAATGTGCACTTTAACCACCTGTGATTTTCTCTATTTATAAATCTCAAATTGTGGAGTAGAGGCAAATAAATAAATGATATGCCTTTGTCCCAAACATTATGGAGGGCACTGTAACTCTCTCAAGAAGTGTGAATAGACAATAGACAATATACAATATGTACAGGAGTAGGCCATTCGGCCCTTCAAGCCAGCACCACCATTCAACGTGATCATGGCTGATCATCCCCAATCAGTACCCCGTTCCTGCCTTCTCCCCATATCCCCTGACTCCGCTATTTTTAAGAGCCCGATCTAGCTCTCGTGAAGACGGATCTCGACCCAAAACGTCACCTATTCCTTTTCCCCAGCGATGCTGTCAGACCCACTGTGTTACTCCAACTATTCATGTTTAAATGCACATCTGCAGTTCTTTCCTACACAATTCACCATTCTGTCCAAGGCCAACATCTGTCCCCGGAGCCACTGAGCAATGATGAGTGGTGTGACTGGGGCCCCCAAAATGCCAGGTCTCCATAAGGCCCATCAACCAGTATACCATCTATACCATGTCCATTGATCTTTCTACAGACACAACCTCGCCCCTATACCAGCTCTGTCTCCACCACTTCCAGCTTCTTGCCATTGAGGGAGAGTTCTTTCTGCTCCAATGTTGATCTGAAGATGTATCTGTACTGACAGCCACTCCGCACAATAACACTGTCCCTGCACAGTATGTTCTCAGCCCTTTGTCTACATGGGAAACTTGACCTGTGACATTTGCAAATTTGCGTTCTACACTTGTCCTATCACTGTGGGCTGTGAAGATTGAAAACACAAACAGGGCAGAGTTTTCAATGACTTTCGGACAATGAATCCGAGCAAGGATGAGTCCAGGCTCATCTGTAACATGCCGGCCTGCTTCAAGGCACTGAGAAGCTTTCCTTCCTTTCCCCAGAACTTTAACCCTGTGTTCCCTGCTCTCCCCTCACCCACACACCCAGGGAACGCCACCCTACAGGCCATGCCAACAATAACCACCCCACCTTCTCCTTGCCTCCACATTCACCCAGCTCCCTCAACCCTGGGGATCATTCTAGTCCATCCCCTACTCACCTTCCCCAACATGACTGGTCCCATTAGCAAAAGGGAAGCCGTATACACGGACACCACCAGTTCAGTTTATTGTCACGTGTACCGAGCTACCGTCAGCAGCTTTTGTTGCGTGCTAACCAGTCAGCAGAAGACAATACATGATTACAATCGAGCCATTTACTGTGTATAGATACATGGTAAGGGGGTAACGTTTAGTGCAAGGTGATCTCCTCCCGCACCTCCCACCCCCTCTCCTCCCCCACCCCTAACTCCCTTTCTTCCCCCATTTCCCCTCCCACCAACCTCCTCTCCCCTCAAACCTCCCCCTCCAGCCCACCCCCCTCGCCCTCACCCACCTGCCCCTGGTGTTGAGTCCATGTGTGGGCCGACATTGCTGCCCCACCCCTCACCATCAACACCCAGCCTATACTCTGATCTGAACATCCCATAATCCTGAGACAGGGTCTGTGCCCAAAATGCCAGCACCCCGCACCCACCCCCCGCGCATATAGGAGCTGCCCAATCTGCTGCAATCCTCCAGCACTTGCTTATTTGGCTCCTGATTCTAGCACCCAAAGTCACGTGCATCTATCTCAAGGTAACACCAAGAGGCACCACACTGCATTCCTATGCAGTTCTATGGTAGACAGCTGTATAACACCTTGACAACTTCAATATCATTGCACCCAATCTACACCCCTCCCTCACTATCACCCCATCTACACCCCTCCCTCACTCCCACTCCATCTACACTCCTCCCTCACTCTCACCCCATCTACGCCCCTCCTTCACTATCACCCCATCTACACCCCTCCCTCACTCTCACCCCATCTACACCCCTCCCTCACTCTCACTCCCACTCCATCTACACTCCTCCCTCACTCTCACCCCATCTACACCCCTCCTTCACTATCACCCCATCTACACCGCTCCCTCACTAGCACTGCATGCAATGGAGCGGAGGACAGCTTGTCACACCGGTGTTGTTACCATGCACCAGTCAGCGGGGGTCCCAGCACGATCTCTGCCGTGCTCCACTATCACAGTCCCGGTCAGCACAGCACCATTCTACCAGCACCCTCTGCTCCCCTGCCTCCCATCACCAAAGGTGCTTCAGCCCGTGATCACCTTTGATCATTGAAAGATGTAGCAGCAGTGGCCGGGCTTGGGCGAGTCATGGTCATTAACTATCCACCTCTGACCTGCTGCTGAGCCACAGAGTTCACACTCAGTCTGAAGAAGGGTCTCGACCCGAGACATCACCCATTCCTTCTCTCCAGAGATGCTGCCTGTCCCGCTGAGTTACTCCAGCACTTTGTGCCTGTCGCTGGTGATTGCTGGGGGTGGTGAGCGGGGTGGGGTTAGGGTCAGAGCTGGTGAGTGCTGAGAGTGGGATGCAGGCCTGGGGCAGGGGCAGGGGCAGGGCTGGGGCTGCTTTGATCTGTCATTTTCACACCATCCCCCTCCATATCTCTAGACTCCCTCTCCCCTGACTCAGTCTGAAGAAGGGTCTCGACCCGAAACGTCCCCCATTCCTTCTCTCCAGAGATGCTGCCTGTCCCGCTGAGTCACTCCAGCATTTTGTGTCTACCTTCACAGAATTTACACAGCAGCTGGTCAATAGCGACTGTCCCCCAGGCAAGGGTGCTGGACGTTGCTGGTCAAGGTGTGTACGGGGGGGGTGGGGCTCGATGGGTGAGGGGGCAGCCCCCCTCCTAGGGAGTTTCCTCGATGCCTGGCCATCTCTGCTCCGCTGGCTCATATGCCGGTGCTGCCAGCTACATCTACCGGCTGCCTGCTGCTGCTGCCTCAGGAGTGACAACTACCCAGCACAGTTTAAAACAAACCTATGTTTTGGTGAACGTAATCCCCAGAAATAGGCACAGGTCTGTTGTGGTTAAAGCCACGGCAACAACAGATGAGCAAGTCGGCAAGAGTGACACCACTGTTGGTGTTGACAGCTCCAGTGACGTCAGCCGTTAACAAACACCTTGCGTCCCAAGGCTGCGGACACACACACATCCCTGCCCATCGCCTCTCATCGTTAAAGAACAGCCTCTGCAGCTGGTGGAAGGGCACAGGGCCCCCGAGGGTCTGACGCGCCTGAAAAGCTGCAGCAAGAAGGAGTTCATTGTCTGTTCACATCCGGTGCACATGACAAATACACACTCCTCACCTCGCAAATCCTGAATGATGCATTTGTTTTTTAAACCAAATAAACAGTCCAAGCCGAGCTCAGGGGCAGGGGAGAGCAGCACTGCATCTTTAGGGGCAGGAGAGAGGAACGCTGCATTTGGGGCAGGGCAGAGGAGTTTTGTATCTTTAGGGGCAGGGGAGAGCAGCGCTGTATCTTTGGTGTGTTACAGATTGGAGTTCAGTACCAAGTACTGGAGGGTTTCTGACAGCCTTCTGCCCCAGTTTCCCAGGGTCTGCCAGAGAACATTCTGGACTCGGACTGTAAATAACAGCATTCTCACACATAGAAGTAGCACCCGGATATAGCACAGGTGGTCGTTTGGCCCATGGTGCCTGTACTAGCCCGTTGAAAGAGCTTCTAGTGAGACCCAAGGCCTCACTTTAAACAGCAGCAACCAGACCCAGGACCACAAGCACATTCCAGCCACACCATACGTGTGCACACACAGGTAAACCATCCCACCAGGTAAACAAGTATGGCCATACCACCCAGACACAATAAACCCTTCCAGATAGAAAGAACACATTTATTTTCTCCAGAGATGCTGACTGTCCCGCTGAGTTACTCCAGCATTTTGTGTCTATCTTTGGTGTAAACCAGCATTTGCAGTTCCTTGCTACACAGTAAACCCTTCCAACAGGTATGGCCACCCCACCCAGACACAGGTAAACCCCTCCAACAGGTAAGCAAGTACCTACCTCCTACTCACAGGTAAACTCTGCAGTACAACAGTAGAGGCTTCACAGCAGCAGCCAGGATGTCTCAGCAGAGATCAGTAGAGGTGTGGGGAGGTTAAGGAGGGATATTCAGTGGATAGGGTGTGCCAACCGGAGCAGTGTGGCAGTGCACGGCACAGCCCAAGCACATCTGGGGCAGTGCACACCTGTGTCCAACCACATCTGGACAGTGCACACCTGTGTCCAACCACACACTCCACACAACGCCACTCAGGGATGTGCCATTTTCCTGTATGTGTGACTTCCGTCCTCAACCTGAAGGCTCAGCCTCCCATCCCACACGTTCTTCAGTCCCCTTTCCCTTTACACACTCCAATCAAATCTCTCCCACACACACATGGATGTGGCAGGCATCAGCAAGGTGACACGCAAAGGCTGCTCGTGCAAGGTAATCTTAGGCCAGAGAGAAAGAATGAGGTGTTGGTGAAATGGGCTGAGAAATGGCAGAAGGCGTTTAATCCAGACAAATGTGAAGCATATTAATGAGGCTGGGACATATACCATAAGTGGGCAAATCCTAGAGAGTATTGAGGATGAAGGATCTTGGCATGAAGGGCAGAATGTTGGAGGTGACAGCGTCGGTGGACAAAGTGGTTGGGAAGGTGTGTACATAATGACCATCTTTAGTTGGGGCATTTGATACAAGAGCTGGGAGATTTTGTTCCAGCTTTGTCAAACCGTGGTCAGACCTCATCAGAATGGTGTGCACACTACAGGAAGGATGGGACGCTGTGGAGAGGGTGCAGGGAATAACCAGGACCTGGTCTGGGATGGAGCGGGTCAGTTCAGGGGGGACTGGAGAGGCCGGGTCAGTTCTCCCTGGATGCAGAGGAGGTAGAGAGGAGAGATGATCGAGTTGTATAAGATTATGAGGGGCACAGATAGGTTTGACAGCAGGAATCCTTCCTCATGTCAGAGTTAGAAGAAACCAGAGGACATGGGTTTATGGTCGGGGCTAAGTGTTTCGGAGGAGACAGAGAGGGACTTTCTTCAGCAGGAGTGGTGAATGCTGGCAAGCACATTGAATCTGGGTCACTGACAGCAGCAGATGCGTGTTGAGACTGAATTGCAGAGCATAGAGGCCCTGGACCATGCACTAGGGGTGGGTCCACATGGAGGTCAGGCAGTGCGGACAGGTTGGGAAGAATAGATTGTTCTAGGTCTATTTAACACTGTCTCCACCATCTGCAGGAGAAGGGATGTAAACACGATAAACTGGGACAAAGCTAATTGGTATTTGGGAAAAGTATGGATTGATAAATAAAGGGAACCCGGAGGAGCAAACTATAACTGAGCCCAAGATAGACACAAAAAGCTGGAGTAACTCAGCGAGTCAGGCAGCACCTCTGGAGAAAGGGAGTAGGTGACGTTTAATAACTGGGCCCAGTCCCTTGAAGGGGAGATCTGGTGAAGACAGACCAGTTGTTATTGTATGCATTGGAACTCCAGAGGCATTCGGAAAGGACCTCTACGTGGACTTGCGAATGATTCCGAGTCTGATGGTAAAGTGACAACAGCAACATAGATACAGAAATGCCACAGGTTGAGACTGGAGCTCGACTGCTGCGCAAGACTCAAGGGGCAAAGCCCAAGCAACTTCCTTTCCACATGATCCCACTCCACACAGCCCGAGGTAGAATCCTATCCCCAGTACAGGTGTATGGTACCCCTTTACACCACACAAAGGGTGGTGGGTGCATGGAACAAGCTGCCAGAGGAGGTCGTTGAGGGACTGCCCCAACGTATAAGAAAAAGATAGACAGGGATATGAACCAAACGCAGGCAGGTGGGACTAGTGTAGCTGGGACATGTTGGCCAGTGTGGGCAAGTTGGGCTGAAGGGCCTGTTTCCACGCTGTATCACTCTAGGACTAGAGTGGGAAGACATTGGTCTGTGCTGCATGACTTTGGTGCTGGAGTCAATTCCTGCAGCCTGCAGCATCAATCCTACCCCAGGTTACAGTGGCCAAGGCAGGATTCATCCTGTGATCATCACACACAGCTAGCAGCCCATCGATTACCTCTTTACTGGGGACGATAGAGCCTCCAAGCCTTGTACGCAAACTGTCTCACTGTTCATCCCAATATATTAGCTTTGTTTATAGAGTCACAGAATTGTGCAGCATGGAAACAAGCCAATCGGCCCAACATGTATGCCAGCTAAGCTGCCTGAACGTGTAGTGTCTTTTAAACATGTAATTGTACCTGCCTCAACTACTTCCTCTGGCGGCTCGTTCCATAAACCCATCTCTGTGGGAAAGGTCAAGTACATAAAGTAACACAGTCGTGTTTTATTTGGAGGATGTGGCCATCTTGAATAGGCTCCAAGTGCCAAGAGTTCACTCCGGCCAATTTGTCACTGATACTCATCCACATCTGATTTCCCCACAAACCAGTAGCCAATGTGGTCAGACTCTGAACTCCAAAGACATAAACATCGCCTAGGGTGCGATCGACAGGAGATGACCAACTGTCGGCATGACCACTGGCATCTGGCAAACCAACTATTCTAAGCTAAAGGCCAGGCCGAAAGCTCACATCAGGCCACTGCCCACAACACGGGCCCTGAGACCCTGCCTCCCTGCCACCTGAGACCCTCTCCCCCTGCCACCCTGCAGCTCACAACCTGATGCCGTGAGCAGGTAAATAGCAAAGATCAGTGGTAGTCGCCATGAAAAATCCATCCCCAACAACAATCTGCCCTTGACATAAAATGCCTTCAGCACCGCTGACTGTCCCCAGCTGGGGTTCACAACCGAGCAGGATAGGAAGCAGAGACACTGGGCTATGGGAGCAGATCAGAGGCTGGGGACCTGCAGCCAGTGACTAACCTCTTCAGCACAAGACTTTTCGCCCCCAGCCTCGGGGAGGGACCTCAGATCACACTCGAGGAGGACCACAACATCCAGGGCAAAGCAGTGGCACAATGGGCATCCCGTGCAGAACCCAGACCATCAACACCCCTCCCCCACGGCCCAGACCAACCCCCCCCACGACCCAGACCAACCCCCCCACCCCCACAGACAGCAGCACCCCGTGCACCCTGACTCCCTTCACCATCACCTTGACATCTCCCCACCCCAACCTATCCCCCTCCGCCCCGATCCTCAACCCCCGGGGACATCTTGCCCTCTCCCACCGAGACACCCCCCTGTCCCTCATCCCCACCCCTGGCTGCAGCCGGGCCCATCCACACAAAGCACCGCGGACACTGGCCCCGGCATCGCCCGCCTGATGCTCCCTCCTCCACCAGCCCCCCCTCACCTCCACCCCCCGCCCTCACCTCCACCTGCCCCCCCCCTCACCTCCACCTGCCCCCCCCTCACCTCCACCTGCCCCCCCCCTCAACCACCCCCCCCTCACCTCCACCAGCCCCCCTCCTCAACCACCCCCCCCTCACCTCCACCAGCCCCCCTCACCTCCACCACCCCCCCTCCTCAACCACCCCCCCCCCTCACCTCCACCCCCCCACCCCGCTCACCTCCACGATGAAGGGCCGCTCCTCGCCGCTCACCGCCAGCAGCCAGAGCAGCGCCTGCAGGCAGCAGCCGGTCCAGGAGAGCGCGGCCCGGCCCCGGGTGCCCGCACCACCCCCCGCCCGCGGCTCCCCGCCCGCCGCCGCCGCCATCGCTCGCTGCCCGATCCCCGCTCCCATTTCTCCGCAGTGTCTCCGCCGCTGCCCCGCTCTGCGCAGCCTCCCGCCTTAAAGCGGCCGCGCTGCCAGTGGGGCCCACCGTCCGCGCCAGCTTCAGCACCAGCGCCCGGCCGGCCCCGCCCCCAGCCGTCAATCACGACCCCGCCCACCACGCGTCACCCCCAGTGCCCGACCCCAGAGGCCCCACCCACTGACGAGCCCATCATTGGCCGCTCCCACTGCCCCCCTCATCGTCCATTCAGCCCGTAGGCCGGTGCTAGCAGATGTGTCAAGGGTTATGGGGAAAAGGCAGGAGAATGGGGTTAGGAGGGTGAGATAGATCAGTCATGATTGAATGGCAGAGCAGACTTGATGGGCTGAATGGTCTAATTCTGCTCCTATCACATGATGTGAAGAAAGCGAATGGCATTTTGGCCTTCATAACAAAAGGAGTTGAGTATAGGAGCAAAGAGGTCCTGCCATTGTATAGGGCCCTAGTGAGACCACACCTAAAGTATTGTGGCATTTTTGGTCCCCTAATTTGAGGAAGGATATTCTTGCTATTGACGGAGTGCAGTGTAGGTTTACAAGGTTAATTCCCGGGATGGCGGGACTGTCATATGCTGAGAGAATAGAGCGACTGGGCTTGTATACTCTGGAGTTTAGAAGGATGAGAGGATATCTTATTAAAACATATAAGATTATTAAGGGTTTAGACACGCTAGAGGCAGGAAACATGTTCCTGATTTTGGGGGAGTCCAGAAACAGGGGCCACAGTGCAAGAATAAGGGGTAAGCCATTTATAATGGAGACGAGGAAACACTTTTTCTCACAGAGCGTTATTTGTCTGTGGAATTCTCTGCCTCAGAGGGCAGTGGAGGCCGGTTCTGTGGATACTTTCAAGAGAGAGCTAGATAGGGCTCTTAAAGATTGCGGAGTCAGGGGATATGGGTAGAAGGTAGGAACGGGGTACTGATTGGGGATGATCAGCCATGATCACATTGAATGGTGCGGGCTCGAAGGGCCGAATGGCCTACTCCTGCACCTATTGTCTATTGACCTTATGACCAATCACTGGGGGCGGCTGGGGGCGGGCCCTGCCGGCGAGGGCTGAAGAACCATGGCATACATTCAGCGCTCCTGCGGCCTGCTGCTGCTGGGATCGGTCAGCCTGTGCGGTCACCATACACCCAGGTAAACTTTGTCTTCCTTCATGTGGCGTTCATCGCCTCCCCTCGTCCGTCCATTGTCACCCACTCCTCACTCACATGAAGCTGGGAGTGAACAGTGTACTTACAGTAATGATAAACACGACAATAAACACACAACACACTGCAGAATGGTGCAAGACTGTAGTGCAATCCAATGTATGCACAAGAACATTGACAGAATAAATGAGGTAGGAGTAAGAGCGTGAGGCAGAACATGTGGGAAGGGGGTATGAGAGACATTACTGGTTCAGGAGCCTGGCAGCGGTGGGGAGGAAGTTGATCTGAAGTCTGGATGTCCAGGCTTTCAGCTCTTGTATTGTTTCCCCAGAGGTGGGAGAGAGAAGGGAAGGTCCTGTGACGAGCATCCTTGACGACACTTCCAGCCACTTCCACGCACCATGACGATGGACTGTGTGTAGTCACCACTCCCTGCAGGATCATGCAGCCAAGAGCGGAGGGGTGGCCGGACCAGGCTGAGATGCATCCGTCAGTACACTCGCTATAGCACAGCTGTGGGAGTTGAAGAGATTCATCGTGGACATGCTGAATCCTCTCTGATGCCTAGCTAAATATGCTAATGTGCTGCCTTGATCACTGCATGAGTGTGAAGGAAGCAGATGAGGTTGCTGGTGATAGGCCAAGGATCATGAAGCAATTGACCATGTCTGTGGCAGCTCCATTGTTGAGACAGTGTCCTGTTCACCACTCACCTCTTTAGGCAACACCCAATTCTTTCCTCTTGCTGATACAAGGACCAGGTTGTTGTTCTGACTCTTTGACCAATTTCCCAATATTTCTCCATTCCATTGTCTCACATCCCTTATAATCTTCCTATCAATGGGCACCGTGGCATAATGATAGAGCTACTGCATTACAGCGCCAGAGACCCGGGTTCAATCCTGACTACGGGTGCTGTCTGTGCGGGGTTTGTATGCTCTCCCGTCACCTGAATGGGTTTTCTCAGAGATCTTCGGCTTCCTCCCACATTCCAAAGACGTGCAGGTTGGTAGGGTCTGAAGAAGGGTTTCGGCCCGAAACGTTGCCTATTTCCTTTGCTTCATAGATGCTGCCGCACCCGCTGAGTTTCTCCAGCATTTTTGTCTACCTTCGATTTTCCAGCATCTGCAGTTCCTTCTTAAACAGGTTGGTAGGGTAATTGGTTTGGTGTGAAATGTAAAATTGTCCCTAGTGTGTGTAGGGTAGTGTTAATGTGTGGGGATTGCTCGTTGGTACGGACTCGGTGAGCCGAAGGGCCTGTTTCGATGCTGTATCTCTAAACGAAACTATGCAGCTTTTCCCTCCATCAACCAACAGCCAGTGTTGGTGTTAATGGTATGCATGCTTCCTGATGCAGATTGAATCCAAACATTGACCATTTCTTTGTCACCAGGGAATCTGCTCGACTCACTAACTGCAGAGTAGGCATCCAGCACAAAGCTGCTTTTGGACTGGGGCTTCTTGTTCCTTTTGTTCCCGCCACCATCAACTCTTGATTCTGCTTGGAGACAAAAGAGACTGCTGATGCTGGAACCTTGAGCAAGAAAGAAAGTGCTGGAGGAACTGAGTGGGAATGGACAGAGATATCTGAAAAAGTCTCGATTTTCACTTGCTACTTTTTTCCTTTAATTCTTTTACAATCCAAACAGTTTATTAACAACTACATAGAAGAGCTCTTATCATGAAACAAAAATCAATTAGGCACAAATTTCAAGGTAACAAATCTGCCCTGACCTGAATCTGAAGGGTCCCGACCCAAAACCTCACCTATCCATATTCTCTGCTCCCTTCACACTCATGCAGTGACCAAGGCAGCACATCAAGGCAACAGGGATATTGCTGCTGCTGGTTTAGAAACCGATCCTACAGTCCCTCACTCCCCTTCTCACCATGTTTCCCTCTTACTCTTTAACCTTCAGCCAGGGAGATGGAGACATGGACCAGTACTCCAGGAACACTGGGCAGCAACATCACGAGCGACACATACTAACATTCCACCATTCTCTATTGTTAGAGCTTCTAGATGCCAGTTTATACTCAGCACTGGAAGAATGATGAGATACCCACTGCCTGATGTTTAATGACAGGTGTTGGCAGCTGATTCCCACGCTCTGCGTAACGCCACACTACCCGCTGCACACCTCTCGCTACTATTGCAACCTCCCACATTCACACCTGTGCATCCAACACCTGTGCACAGGTGCTGCTCTCTAGTAAACCACTTACAGCTGACTGTGTTTAGTTGTAACTAACAAGCAGTGTTGGAGACAGTGCACTGGTTACGAACACCATCTTCACGAACAGCTTCTTCCTAACAACCTCCCAGCTCTTGGCCACCACACACTAACCTCAACAACGATGACATTGCATGGACTGTGTCCGAGGTTGCACGATGCACTTGGCTTTGCACTATTATGGTTACCTAGAATTGATTTATTTTATTATGGTATATTTATTTGTGCATTATTGCATTTATGGGCTGTTAAGTTGCAGCAAGTAAGATTTTCATTGTACTGTGGCTGGTAGTCATGACAATTAAACCCGGCTCTTGACACATGGAGGTTGAACACTAAAGTGGGTCAGCACCCTGGGTAGATGTAGGGGGGTGTACAGAGCAGGGCTGTACATGGGGGTGGGGGGGTGTATAGAGCAGAGTTGCATGTCTGGGGTGGGGGAGGGGGTGTATAGAGCAAGGCTATATACAGGGTTGTGTATAACACAAGACTGCACACAGGGCAGTGTATAACACAGGAGACAGCACTGTACACATCCAGACTGTGGTGACCAAAGCTGGGCACCGTGCTCCAGCTTTTCAATGTACCTCAGTACACGTGACAATGTTAACCTAAACTACACAGCTGTGGCCTGGCTTGTGTTTGTGGAGCTGGCCATACCTTCCTTTGTACACTCACCATGCCCAGGATCCTGTACCCTTTTCTAATCTCTTTCTGATCCGATCCTGACTGCTTTGAGATTTGCCCGCACTACCCAGGATCGTCTATCCCTGCACCCCCTCTCCTTATCCTTTTATCCTGGTCCATCACATCTCACCACAGCCAGGGGTCTGCCCAGTCTCTGTCCATCGCTGTCATTCTCTAACCACACTCAAGTTCATATGGTGTAATACTGACCTGAACGTCCGATCTGCTCCAATATTTCGGCAAAACCAAGCACAGGCTTGGTGATTGTTTTGCTGAACACCTCCGTTCAGTCCACCTAAACCACATGATCTCCCCTTTAATTCCCCCTCCCGTTCCCACACTGACCTTTCTGTCCTGGGCCTCCTCCACTGTCAGAGTGAGGCCCAACACAATTTGTGCTCATATTTTGCTTGGGCAACTTACAACCCAGCTGTATTAAGGTCTCAACCCAGAATGTCACCCATTCCTTCTCTCCAGAGATGCTGCCTGTCCCGCTGAGTTACTCTAACATTTTGTGTCTTTCTTCAGTGTAAACTAGCATCTGCAGTTCCTTCCTACACAGCCCGATCTATAGATCAGGACAAGCCCAGAATTTTGTGGACAGCATGGCCCTTGGGTGGGGAGAATAACTGCTCACCTCTAACCTGTCCACATCACAGCATGAAGTTCCCATGTACACAGCCTCTGCCTGTTACTCAATGAGTTAACATCTGATGGCAAGTTATTACATGGCACCTTACAAACGACCTTCTGCAAATCCATCTTCACAGCAGCCAATGCTTAACCCTCATCAATGCTCTGCTGCCTCATCAGAAACACACTGGTTAATTAAACACAGTTTATCTTTAACTAATTTTTATTGGCTTTCCTTCATCATTCTACACCTGTGCAAATGAGTACTAATTTTGTCTTGTTCCGTAGTGCCGGTGTGACTGCCACTCACGGTTAACTGACTGCCTTCCAATCGATGGGTTTTATCATTATTGAACGAGCATATAAAACGTGACGTCCTTCCTCCAGCCCAGATGGCATTCCAGCATGGAAAGGGGACAGAAGGATTATAGACTGCAACTTCCACTCTCAATTCATCTGCAACCATTGTCACACTCCACCTGGGCCAGGTGACATCCACTACCAAAGCCCCTGGTTGTTCACCTCTCCTCTACTTCTTGGCCTTGCCAGCCTCTCGCCCTCCTATCCTGGCCTTTGGTGGCTCAATCCTGTTCGCTGTCTTACTGGCCCTGCTGAGTAGCCAACCTTCTCATTTGATCTTCCCCTTGCCTGCACATCCTCCAGTCTGTGCTCTGGTATTATCAACCTTCGATCAGCCACACATTCTCTTTCCCAACTTCATCACCCTCGCTCTTCCATCATCCACGGAGTCCTCGAACAATTCTCCCGATGTTTAAGAATGAGTGAGTGTCATCTGCTGCTCACCCTTCCCTGCCACTCTCCCGATGTCATGTTTTCATGCTTGTAGTGGAATCTTAGTTCAGAGTCATGGAGTTGTATAGCACAGATATAGGCCCTTTGGCCCACCCCATCCCTGCTGACCTATCTGCCCCGCTACACTAGGTTTGTATCCTGCTGTATCTTGCCAGTTTAATTTCCTGTCCAAATACCCCTTAAAGACAGTGGTCGCACCTGATTCTACCTCCTCTGACAGTCGGTGCCCTCTATGTGTGAAATATTGCGATGTAACATGCATTTAAACGGCTGTGTTACTTTAATGTGTAATCAGCACCCACCTGGCCTTGCTGCCGGGAGGTGGCCAGGGTGTACCTGAGACCGGTTATGGATGGGCTGGGTGGCAACACACATCCTCAGGCTAACTGTGAGTTCCGCAGTGTATCCAAGGCCGCGGGTCAGTGCTCCATCGATCCATCTGCCGTCACTGTGCAGCTGACAGGCAGTGGAGTGCAGGAGGAGGAGGGGTGGGTGGGAGTCTGTTCATTGACAAAAAACAGCCTGGCTCCACAAGGCTGGTCAAACGGAATAAGCTTCCTCTTCATTGCAAAAAAATAATTTGTTTTACAAAAGAAGCCAAATGAAATCAGTGTTAGCATTGATTTAAATAAAAAATGGACAATGTTAAAATGGAGAAAGCTGCCAAAGGTGAGTGGGTGAGGCAGGATAGATCCAAATGGATCTGTCTGTCTGTCTATCTATCTATCTATCTATCTATCTATCTATCTATCTATCCTATCTATCTATCTATCTGTAAAACTCTGATTTTGTTATCTTCCGGTTTGTGTGGTCTTTCTATTTGCTCAAAAACGGTTCGGGATAGCGCAACGATTTTTCGCCAGTTCACTCACGTTCTTCTGTGCTGCGATTGCACCAAGATTCATTCAGATCGGTTGAATGTCGTAAAAGTTAGCGAGATTAAAAAAAATCTTAAAAACTGCTCGTGCGTTTTTTCTCCTCTTCTCCTGCCGTTCAGCGCCGCGCGGATTTGTCTCTTCCCGTCACTCACCGGAACGGTCCGCCCCTTACTGCGCTATCGCGTTTTTACTGGAGCTGAGAATGGCTGGCGGAGGTTTCCAACCGGGCACAATTTTCGGAGGGATCCGCAGCAGCCCAGCATCGAGCAGCCCAGCCCAGCATCGAGCAGCCCAGCATCGGAGACCCAGCCCAGCGTCGAGCAGCCCAGCGTCAGAGACCCAGCCCAGCCCGGAGTCGGAGATGTCGCCAAACGGAAAGTGGAGACTCTGATCCCGGCGGAGGAGATCGACCAGTGACCAGCGCTCGCTGTGAGTCCCTATCGCACTGACAGCTCCAGCCACTACCCCTCTGGTCCCCCTCGCTGGCTACCCCCATGGCTCTTCCCCCATCTTTTTTCTGAGCTCACTACCCCCCCGTCCACACACCCCTCTCCCCACAACACCCCCCCGCCTACAACCCCCAGCCTACACCCACCCCCCGCCCCCACATCCCCCCACCCCTCCCCCGCCACCCACAACCCCCCGCCCACACACCCCTCCCACCCACAACCACCCTGCCCACACAACCCCTCCCCCTCTACAACCCCCCGCCCACACCCCCCAATACACACACCCAGCCCTTCACAACCCCCCCGCACCCCACAACTCCCCCGCCCCCACACACCCCTTCCCCCACACTTAGTCTATACTGTAAATAAATACAATCAAATCATACTCATCTACAATAGAGCAAAGGGGAAGCTACAAGCTGCAGAATATAGTTCTCAGCATTGTAGTGCATCAGTTCCATAGACAAAGTCCAATGTCCGTAGTGGGGCAGTACCCTAAATTATGGAAGGACCGTTCAGAAGCGTGATAACGGAGGGAAGACTGGTGGTGCGCACTTCAAAGCTTCTATACCTTCCACCGAATGGGAGCGGGGAACAGGAGAAAAGACCGGGTTGGACAAGTTTTTATGTTGGCAACTTTCCCGTGGCAGCATCAAGTGTAGATGGAGTAAAATGTGGTCTGTGGGAGTAAAAAGTCTGGTCTGTGGGACGGACTGGGCTACATCTACAACTCTGCAAATACTTGCAGTGGGACAGAGCTGTTCCCAAACCAAACTGGGATACAACCCAACAGAATGCTTTGTAAGGTGCATCTGTAGAGGTTTGTAAGAGTCATTGGAGACGTGCTGAATTTCTTCAGTCTCCTCAGGAAGTCGAGGCTTTCTGCTGTTGCATCAATGTTGTTGGTCCACGACAGATCGTTGGTAATATTAATGCCAAGTACTTGAAGCCCTCAGCCATTTCCACTTCGGCACCATTGATGCCCATCAGGGTATGTACTCCACCGAAAAACATTTTTTCAGGTTCTTACCTTCCCGGAGATGTGATCATTTTTCGGATCACATTCTCCGGGCTCTGCGGCCTACCATCGCTGGAGCTGGAAGCCGCCTCGGACTGTCGTGAGCCCCGCCGACTTAACATCGAAGCGGATCCCTTGCCTGGGATCGCTCCCACCGCGGCCTGCGGACTTACCATCACAGTCTTGGGAGAGGCAAGTCGGGAGCTCCAACGCCGCAGAAGGTTCGACCAGCCCCGACGCGAGGTTCGATCGCCCGTCGCGGGGAGCTGACATCCCCCCGATGCGGGAGCTGAACGCCTCGACGCGGAGGGCCCGAACGCCACCGGCTACGGGAGTCAAGATCATCTCGTTAACGGGTGCTCGAGGCCCCCCGACCAAGGAAGAACACAAGGGAAGGACTTGAACTCTATTTCGCCTTCCATCACAGTGAGGAATGTGTAGGAGTCACTGTAGCGGATGTTCATGTTACAATGTGTTTTTGAGTCTGTTGCTTTTAATTGTATGACTGACCTGGCCAGTGTAATTCCTCGTATGTTGCAAAACATACTTGGCGAATAAAATCTAATTCTGATTCTGATTAACAGTGGGCCTGACCTCTCCTTCTCCAAAATCACTTTAAAACGAGTGGAAGGGAGAGGGAAGAAGAGGGCCGAGCGGGGTGTGAATGGGCATGATGATGCTGGCTGCTGTTTCGAGGCAAAGATGTGTGGATATAATCAACTGGAGGAAGACAGGTCTGTGTGATGGACTGGTCTGTATCCACAACCCTTTGAAATAGCTTGTGGTCTTGTGCAGAGCAGTTGCCAAACCAAGCTGCGATGCTTCCTGACAGCATGGCATGAATGCTGTGCTAGGAGTGGTGTGGTTTCAGGGGTGCAATCGGTGGCTTCCCATGTCCCACCGAGCTGCCTCGCTCTCCCTGCCGCACTGGACTGTGAGGTTATTACATAAAGTGAGTACATTTCCTTTTTAAGAATACCTGTGAGTATTTTCTCATGAAGGCTGTGTGGATCTGAGCGTGCCCAGTACCTTGGGCGTGGTGAAGAAATCATTTGCTTGTCCTACTTCATGCAGCAGTAAGTTTGTCTAATTCAACACACACATCCATGGCTTTCAGCCGCAGCCACCGAGCTGAGCACGATGAACAGATTGGATACAATGAACTGCTCCCATTTGCAACATCTTCTGTGTGTCAGTGCCACCCAGACTGTCATTTTGCAAATTTTTTAATCCATTTGTCCAGGAACCCTGTGTGGTGAACAGTCAGTTAACTGTGCAGCTGCTGAGCAAAGTGTCAATTCTAACACTTCATCTAATTAGTTCCTGTGCCATCCTCCGTGGAGAGACTCGCCAGAACCGACTCTGGGAGGGTGAATGCCGCGATGACCAGCTGCCCACCGGGCACTCTCACACACTCTGGGGCCGAGCCCAGGGCGGAGAGGGGGCATCACAGGTTTAAAGGGGCAATGCCAGATGACGTCGGCGATCCTGGTACTCTGTGGTGGTGAAGAATTACAGGTGACACATTCTCACCTTCAACTGCTAATTCTGTAGCAAAAGCAGCACAGACTGCACTCCCCCCACGCTCAGCACACGTGTCTGAGACAACCCTGGGTGGCTCGACAGGCCCAGGGGTCAGCAAACAGATGATCAGAAAATGGCCCCCAGTGGGGGTCCGTCAACGCAGGAATTCTTCCCCTCTACATCGGGGACCTGTGGGGGAGGGTACTGCACCGAGGAGTCCCCTGCAACCCGTTTCTCTCGCGGTTCACAGACTCGCCAGCCACCTGCCACTTTTGCGGGTTGGAAGAGTCTGTGTTCCACGTGTACATGGAGTGTGTGAGGCTGCATCCCCTGTTCCAATATCTAAAGGGGCTGCTCCAGCCTTCTGGCTGCACTCCACACCCACCATCCTCATCTTTGGACACCCTGTGCGTAGGGGAGAGGGTAGGGCTGAAGATGTCCTGGTTGGGTTGCTCCTGGGCCTGGCCAAGCTGGCTATCCGCGAGTCACGGCGCCAGGCGGAAGAGGGTTCTGCCCGAGCCGGCTGCCTGCCCCTTTTCCGGGGTTACGTCCGTGCCCGGGTGGTACTTGAGCAGGACTACGCGCTGTCCACGGGCACCCTGGTGAATTTCCGGGACCGCTGGGCTCAGCGTGGGGTGGAAGTCATCCTCAATAAGGATGGGGAAATAGTTGTATAATAGTTGATTTAGTATATTTGTTTGTCTTGTATTATGGTGGTGAGTTTTGTTTTGACTTATTTCGCACTGTAAATATTATTGTAAATAGTTGATTAAAATTATTTTTGAAAAAAAACAGGTGATCAGAGGTGCATGAGTCTGAGGTGAGGACTTGGAAGATGTGAGCTTCTCTGACTGAGAGCATGAGGTGAATGTACAGGGGACCGGGGTCACTGGCGGAGTGAAGGTGAATGGTCCCTTGAAGGTGGCGTTTAGCACGCTTGCCTTCATTGGGAAAGGCATTGAGGACATAAGTTGGGACATGGTGATGCAGCTGTACAAGTTGTTGGTGAGACCACACGTGGAGTACTGTGTGTGGTCACCCATCTACAGGAAGGATGCCATCAAGTTGGAAAAGCTGAAGCGATTCACCAGGATGTTACCTGGACTTGTGGAGTAAGGAGAGGCTGGATGGACGGGGACTTTTTTCTTTGAGTAGAAGGGTGAGGGGTGACCTTATTGAGGTGTACAAGATCACATTACAAGGGCCATGGATGAAATGAATGCTCACAATCTGTTCCCCAGGGTAGAGGATTCTAAAACATGAGGGCACAGGCTTAAGGTGAGAGGTTTATGTCTGTGTCTGGATCATGTGTCAAATACTGCACTCTATCCTGTTGTTATGGCCGCTTCCTTTCCTTGGTTTTGTCCTCAGATTTGCCTTCTCTATCATTTTCTTTTGAAAGAGAATTTCTCTTTGGTTCTACCTCCCTCGATCTAATGCTGAGACACAAAAAGCTGGAGTAACTCAGCGGGTCGGACAGCATCTCTGGAGAAAAGGAAGAGGTGACATTTTGGGACATGCAATGTCATCACATGGTCGCTGATGGAACGTGTACAGACATTGCTCAGCAGGGAGATACGGGCTGGTTGTGCAGGAAGAAGATGTGAGTTCCAGGAATGTACGGCTGTGCGGAGCACATAGTCAGCAAGTGTCTGGCGTCTCAGGCCGCTGCCATGTGCAGCCTGTGACTGATCCAAATGGATCTGTTGCCCACAGGGCCGTGGGTAGGGAGGTGTCAGCATTGTTTCTGCATGTTTATGTTGTGGAGATTATTTGCTTCAGATTGCCAACAATTCCCTGTCGTAGAAACTGTTGGTTCCTGGAAAGCTCATTACAAACTCGATTGTGTGGTTTGTTGTGTGTGGATATCATTCGTTCCAGGCTTGTGTGGGGAGAGGGGGGACCAGCAAAGGTTTAGGTGAGTGTGAAAGATCAAGTGACAGCTCTTAGACTTGATCTTCTCCCAATAAATTGACAGCAGGGCATGAAATCATAAAGCTATGAAGCCTTGGTAACACAGTGCCATAGATCTCTCAGTCGCTGTGTATCCTAGCTGACTCCTTCAATGGGTTGCATTGAAAACACTGGGAACACAGAACGCATTTACATGGGAAAGACGTGGATGGAAAGCAGCCGTTGAAGTTAATGCTGAATGTGAAAACATTAGTCTGTCTCCATCACTCTGTCCCTTGACTCTGAAGGGAAGTGCTGTACCTCTAGTCCAGCTTGTACTTGCTGGAATCTCACAGGTCTGCACGGCAATGAATGGGGCCATTTTCCACGGCGTTTTGCTCTCGGTGGCACTGGACCAAGATCATCAACAACCGGCAGCACATTCCATGGCTGAATTACAACCTCTATGAGCTCTACTCAAAGCCCATCAACACATCCGCAATAAGAAGACGGAAATAAACAGCAAGTCATTATGAAGGAGAATGGAACATTGTCCATTATGCAAAGGGAATGGTGTGGAGGGAAGGTATTGATGCAGCTTTCCCAGGGTTGGCGAGGCAGCATTGTACAGTGTGGTTTGGTCATGTATTTGAGGAATGATACACAGTACTAGCATTGAGACAACGCAGGGCAACTGCACTGGGAGGAAGGGGTTAATGTGCGAAGACAGGGTGAGCAAGTCGTGCCTTTACTCATCGGAATTTACAAGAATGAGAGGTGATCTGAATGAAATATAATGTTCTCAACAACTGAGTGTTTTGGAGAGAGAGAACATACTCAATTGACAGACAACTGAACTAGGAGGAGTTGAGGGAGTGTGCCGGGCTGGCAAAGTGGTGTTGACACCAATATTGTATCAGCCACCATTTTATTGAACGGCGAAAGCTGATAACAGGACCCCCTCCTCCCATTTTTTGCGTATCTGGGAATGTGTGTGGCATCCGTTGGTCCTAGTTCAACTGTAATCGATGGGAATCAGAGAGAAAGTCTCCGCTGTGGAGCCATGCCTCAAATAAAGGAAGGTGGCTGCTCATCATATCATGATCGGAATGTCCTAACTTGCAGATTTCCCCGGTACAATGGACGAGGTGTCAGGCATTTTCTGAGTGTGTGGTCCTGGAGATGATGAAGTTACAAGGATTGTATGAAGGTGAGGGCTGCAGATGGCGTGTGGAAAGGAATCCCGTGTGATCCAGGCAGCAACAGGGATGTCCCCATGTGGCTGCAGGCGCCAAGCACCAAGCGCCACCTCCTAGCCCTCGGATCAACACTTAGACAAACATGGTAGCAGGAACAGGGAATGCCTCAATGACCATTCCCCTCACCAGGAATCCCCTTCGTCACCACTCTAAATCCCAAACGCCTGCAATCCCCAAGCTGGGGTGAACAAACCACATGGAGGGCCCCAGAGCTGAAGGATTTGGCTCAGCACCCACTTCCCACACATCATTATGGTTGGCTATAAAACCGGTGACCAAGTCCCACAAAGAATAATAGAATAGAATAGAATAGAATGCAATTTATTGTCATTCAAACCTAGGTTTGAACAAAATATCATTTCTACAGTTTACACACAATCCAAATCTCCTTCTCACCTCATGTAGATGTGGACCTGAGAAGGGACTGGCAGTGTTTTATGGAGAGACTTTGTGCTGTGATGTCAATGCTGCTGCCTCTGATGTATTCACCACGGTAATTAAAGCAGCATGGAACCCCAGCTTACTGCTGCCTTTTATTGTGTGACCAGTCCTGATCAGATAATACCTCCTCTGTTTGTGGGCACAGGAGGGTCACAGGCTCCAAGCTGTGGCTCGGGTACTCTGAGCAAAGCGACTATGAGCCAGACATCTTCAGCAGTTGTGTTCAAGAAGGAATTGCAGATGCTGGAAAATCGAAGGTACACAAAAATGCTGGAGAAACTCAGCGGGTGCAGCAGCATCTATGGAGCGAAGGAAATGGGTGACGTTTCGGGCTGAAACGTTACCTATTTCCTTCGCTCCATAGATGCTGCTGCACCCGCTGAGTTTCTCCAGCATTTTTGTGTATCTTCAGCAGTTGGTTCACTCTGACGACTGGTTTCCAGAGACACAGACTGAAGTCCAGTCCAGACCCTCACAGGCAGTTTACTTCTCAGGCTTCTTGCAATTGTGTTCACAGATAAAAACCTATCCACTTACCTTCTCTGGGGAGGACTGGAAATCAGGGGACATTGTTCAATAAGCATGTAAATAATAACAGGAAATGAAACACTAACAGAAGAGTTTATAAACCTTCTGCCAAAAGGCATGAATAGAAGTTATGAAACAAGGAGACGACTCTGGCACCCAATGGGCAAGACCCCAGTGCATGGTTGTGCCAGCAATCCCAGCAGAAAGGATCAGCGCAGTCACCTGAAACATCAACCCGTGGCCAACAAACTGCCACAGCTGGTACTGGCAGCTGACAACTGCTGCCTCAGAGCTCGAGAGACCCGGGTACAGTCCTGAAGTCCACTGCTGCCTGTGTGGAGTTTGCACGTGCTTCCTATGAACACCTGGGTTTTCCTCAGGTACTCGGGTTTCGTCCCACACTGTGTGGTTGGTGGGTGAATTGATCTCTGTAAGTTGCCCCTATTGTGTGGGAGGGGCAGAATGTGGGGAGAACAGGTTGCAGGGAAGAGAAGAGAGAGTAGGATTGCACTGTGAGCTGGAATGGGCTTGATGATCATCCAGGTTGTATAGAAAGATGGAACTAATCACCATGGCTGATTGTGTAGGAAGGATCTGCAGATGCTGGTTTAAACCAAAGGTAGACACAAAAAGCTGGAGCCATGGTAGACACATAAAGCTGGAGTAACTCAGCGGGTCAGACAGCATCTCTGGAGAGAAGGAATAGGTGATGTTTCAGGTAGACACCATTCTTCAGACTGAAGGGGCTTGGCCTGAAACATCACCCATTCCTTTGCTCCAGAGATGCTGTCTGACCCACTGAGTAAAGGGCCTGTCCCACTTACGTGATTTTTTTCAGCGACTTGCCAGCACCCGTCATGGTCGCAACAGGTCGCCAAAATTTTTAAACATGTTGAAAATCCAGCGGCGACCAGAAAAAGGTACGACTCTTTTTGTGGCTGATTGAGTGGGGCTTCAGCCAATGGGGATCGGTCTTCCGGAAACTTCCTTCCCCAGTCGGTCATCTGATGTCTGTGAAGCTCCCTAGATGAGCCATCATTCTGATATACCGTGCTGTTGATGGGACCAGTTCACATGTCGCGTGTATGGTCGTGAGTAGTCGCCCAAAGAGTCATACCTTGTTCTGGTCGTCGCTGGATTTTCAACACGTTGAAAATTTTCGCCGACCTGCCGCGACTATGACGGTGCTGGCAGTCGCCGAAAAAATTGTGTAAATGGGACAGGCCCTTTACTCCAGCTTTTTGTGTCTACCTTGGCTGATTGAGTGGGGCTTCAGCCAAAGGGGATCGGTCTTCCGGAAACTTCCTTCCCTGGTTGGTCATCTGATGTCTGTGAAGCTCCGTAGAAGAGCCATCATTCTGATATACCGCGCTGTCGATCGGACCAGTTCACACACAGGAGCATCATTCTCCGATGCAAATTGCTGCCGACAGCGTAAGTTCACCCAGAGCATCGTCGCTCTCCTCTCCACACTCAAATCCCCAAAAAACAATGGCAGAAATCTGAAACGTACAGCAGGTCGGGCAGCGTCCGTGGAGAGACAAGCAGACATTTACAATTATTAAGGGATGGGACATGCTAGTTACAGGAAACGTGTTCCTGATGTTCGGGGAGTCCAAAACCAGGGGCCACAGTTTAAGAATAAGGGGTAGGCCATTTAGAACTGAGATGAGGAAAAACTTTTTCAGCCAGAGAGTTGTGGATTTGTGGCATTTTCTGCCTCAGAAGGCAGTGGAGGCCGATTCACTGGATGCATTCAAAAGAGAGTGAGATAGAGCTCTTAGGGCTAGCGGGATAAAGGGGCATGGGGAGAAGGCAGGAACGGGGTACTGATTATGGATGATCAGCCATGATCACATTGAATGGCGGTGCTGGCTCGAAGGGCCAAATAGCCTCCTCCTGCACCTATTGTCTGTGTATCTATATATGACAATGTTTCAGGATGATGGTGCTATACAAGGTGCAAAGTATTTCCAGCACCTTCTATTTCTGAATGCAGTGGAAGCTCACGTTGAACAGAAGGTCAGTGGAGGGTAGATCATCTGAACCATTATCCCAGTGAGAAAATGTCAAAGGCGAGGGGACATTAGGTGAGAGAGGCAAAGTTTAACGGAGATGTGCTGGAGAGGGTCTCTGAAACATGCTGGAACATGCTGCCAGGGGTGGTGGTGAGGCACATACAATAGTGGCATTTAGGAGGCTTTTTCTACAGGCACACTTTATATGGATTACTAGACCAAGTTGGGTCTGTTCCCCCAACGTGCGGTTGTGGGGGGGGGGAGGCGGCAACGTCACACACACTGACTATCCCCCCCCCCCCCACACGCTAATTACCCCCCTTGATATTATATTAATATTATTAATTTGCTCCTTTTACCCCACAACCACCCCATCTACTGACGCATAGCCCCCAACTTGCAGTCACATCTAGAGAGGGGGGGGGGGGGGGGGGGGGGGGGGGGGGAGGAGGGGGGGGGGGGGGGGGGGTAGAGAGTGAGGGCAGAGAGAGAAGGGGCAGAGACATAGAGAGAGACAGAGACACAGAGAGAGGGGCAAGAGGAAGAGGGGGGTGGAGAGGAGGAGAAGAGGGTGGGTGGGTGAGGGGGGGGGGGGAAGGTGGGGAGGAGGGGAGGTGAGAGAGAGAGAGAGTGAGAGGGGGTGCTGAGAGGTGGGGAGCAGGGAGGGGGAGGGGGGAGGGAAGAGGGTGGGGTGTGTTTAGGGGAGAGGGGGAGGGGAGGGGGGAGGGGGGAGGGGGAGGGGGAGGGGGAGGGGGGAGAGGGTGTGCTGAGAGGGGGTGAGGTGAGGGGAGGGGGAGAGGTGGGGAGCAGGGAGGGGAGGGAGGGTGGAGGGAAGGGGGTAGGGGTGTGTGGAGGGGAGGGGGATTTAGGGGAGGGATGGTGGGGGAGGGGATGGAGGGGAGGAGGGAGAGAAAAAGAGGGGGGAGAGAGAGAGAGAGAGAGAGAGAGGAGGGGGGGAGAGGAGGAGGGGGAGAGGACGACGGGGGAGAGGAGGTGGGGCGAGAGGAGGAGGGGCGAGAGGAGGAGGGGGAGAGGAGGGGGGGAGAGGAGGGGGGGGAGGAGGGGGGGGAGAGGAGAGGAGGAGGGGGTAGAGAGGAGAGGAAAGTGGGGGAAAGAGGGGGGAAGAGAGGAGAGGGGGAGAGAGGAGGGGGGGAGAGAGGAGAGGGGGAGAGAGGAGGAGAGGGGGAGAGAGGAGGGGGGGGAGAGAGGAGGAGGGGGGGAGAGAGGAGGGGGAGATGAGAGAGGAGGGGGGAGAGAGAGGAGGGGGGAGAGAGAGGAGGGGGGGGAGAGAGGAGGGGGGGGAGAGAGGAGGGGGGGAGAGAGGAGGGGGGGAGAGAGGAGGGGGGGAGATGAGGAGGGGGGGGGAGAGAGGAGGGGGGGGGAGATGAGGAGGGGGGGAGAGAGAGGAGGGGGGGGAGAGAGGAGGGGGGGGGAGAGAGGAGGGGGGGGGAGAGAGGAGGGGGGGGGAGAGGAGGGGGGGGAGAGGAGGGGGGGGAGAGGAGGGGGGGGAGAGGAGGGGGGGAGAGGAGGGGGGGAGAGGGGGGGGGAGAGGAGGGGAGAGGAGGGGAGAGGAGGGGGGGGGGGAGAGAGGAGGGGGGGGAGAGAGGAGGGGGGGGAGAGAGGAGGGGGGGGAGAGAGGAGGGGGGGGAGAGAGGAGGGGGGGGAGAGAGGAGGGGGGGGAGAGAGGAGGGGGGGGAGAGAGGAGGGGGGAGAGAGAGGGAGAGGGAGGGGGAGAGGAGGGGGGGGGGAGGGGAGGGGGGGGGGAGAGAGGGGGGAGGGGGGGGGGGAGGGGGGGAGGGGGGAGGGGGGGAGGAGGGGGGGGGGGGGAGGGGGGGGGAGGGGGAGGGGGAGGGGGGGAGAGAGAGGGAGGGGGAGAGAGAGAGAGGGGGAGAGAGAGAGAGGGGGAGAGAGAGGAGGGTAGAGAGAGAGAAGGGGAGAGAGACGGGGGGAGAGAGAGAAAGAGAGAGGGATAGGGAGAGAGAGAGGTAGAGAGAGAGGTGGGGAGAGAGAGAGAGAGAGAGAGTGCTTTTTTACTTCAACCCAAACAACCATTTGCAGGCAGTGCTTTTTTACTCAAACTAACCATATTTTCATTTTCAAACCACATTAAGGGTACTCGCATTTGTTCAGTGTCATTCAGAGCTCAGAGTGACCATCTTGCAGAGACTGATTGAGGCACACCACTTCCTGGTTTTATAGTCCCTCCCCCTCCCTCCAGCAGGGGCAGCAGAGAGAATGGTGAATTTTTAAAAAACATTAATTTCTCTGATTTTTCATCGATGGGAAAAATACTCTGGTCCAGGAAGGCAGACGTGGGCTCTGATCGAGGTGGCCAAAAATGACGGCCGTAGGTGGCGGCGTTCTCTCGGAAATCGCAGCACAGTGGGCCAAAAGCGGTCAAGATCAGACTTTTAGTAATATAGATGTGCATGCAGAGATTAGTTTATCCTAGTTTAGAGATATCTTTGGAATGTGGGAGGAAACCGAAGATCTCAGAGAAAACCCATGCGGACACGGGGAGAACGTACAAACTCCATACAGACAGCACCCGTAGTTGGGATCGAACCCGGGTGTCCAGTGCTGCAAGCGCTGTAAGGTAGCAACTCCACCTCATAGGGTATTGGCATCTTGTTCAGCACAAACATTGTCTCAAATGACTCGTACCAATTTCTACAAACGCCCCACAGAAAGTATCCTTTCGGACTACATCACAGCTTGGTTTCTGTATTTGCCATTCTGCATTTGGCTTCTCTTTCTGCACTACCTGTACTCCTGCATGGTATATTTATTTAGAGAGCACACAAAGTTGTTCAATGTATCTGGGTAAACTGACAAGAATAAACCAATTGCTTACTAACGGCGATGCCACCACCTAGTGGCAGAGAAAAGAATAGTGACTCAAAGTACACGTTAGGTTCAGGTTTATTATTGCCAGCTGTACAGTGAAAACCTTTATTTTGCATGCTATCCAAACAGATCAGATATATCATACATGTCAAACTTAATTACAATAGATAGAGCAAAGGGGAAATGCAGATTGCAGAAGATAGTTCTCAGCATTGTAAATGGTGCCATACTTACAGGTAGAAAAGAGATTTAACAAAGTAGAGTACCAGATTATAGTAGATTCTTCTCTGGGAAGAGCATGCAAAGAGTCGCCATGCTGCGGTGCCATGCAGCCAATGCACTGTGTGTAAGTACCCACGACAGGCGTGTCTGCGAACACGGGTTAATGTGAACATGGCCATGACAAGCGTGTCTGTAGACATGGGTTAATGTGGGACATACCCAGTGGACTCTGACAAATGGGATCCCGACACAGGGATTGTGGCCAAGCTTGCCTTTAACCAATGGACAGACACAACAAAGCCTTGCTAATCATTTACATTCATTGCTGCTGTGTGCAGGAGTGTGTGCGTACCTGTGTCTGGTATACCTACATATGATTCTGTACATGCGTGTGTTCACATGTATGATTTCGATCTGCTTTGTGTGTTTTGGTTAACTACCCTGGCAGGTGCATCCCTCACCTCAGTTCATTGTCAATCTGTCAACTGGTGCCAGATTCCACTGTTCACATTGCAAATCCCATTCACCGATCACCCCATCTGCATACTGACATACACTGGCAAATGGCCACCCGACTCTGTAAACATTTCCCTTGTCTTGCTCTGTCTAGTGCAGTCTCTAAACAGAGTCTGTAAAGTACAGCTCTCCATCCACTGTTTGTCACTGCCTGCTTAGTCTGCGCTTAGAGCTGAAAACCAGCAAGGCCCAACCTTCTCCCTGGCTGACAGCAGCAATAATGAAGCCATGGCCTTTATAACAAGATGAGTTGAGTATTGGAGCAAAGAGGTCCTTCTGCAGTTGTACAGCACCCTAGTGAGACCACACCTGGAGTATTGTGTGCAGTTTTGGTCTCCAAATTTGAGGAAGGACATTCTTGCTATTGAGAGAGGGCACAGTAGGTTCACAAGGTTAATTCCCGGGATGGCAGGACTGTCATATGTTGATAGAAGCGGCTGGACTTCTCTTCTCTATCCCTCCTTCCAGGGCCGGATTTACGTATAAGCTAGACAAGCTTAAGTTTAGGGCCTCAAGATCTAGAGGGGGCCTCAGCCCGCTCCACCAAGGTGTATAAAACTTTTGACATGGTGGCGTTGTTACAAAACCTGCCATCGGTGGCGCTGTGCTTGTGATTCCGGAGGCTTTGGTGGTGGGGGGGGGGATTAAAATGCAGGTGAGGTTTATATTTGTTGTGGAGAGGAATTTGCTCCAAAGATCCTTGGATCCTTGGAAGTGCAGGACAAAGCAAAAGGTATGTAGTTTATTTAACCCTTTTCCCACGCTGAACCTCGCCGCCGTACCGGGTCTACCCACCTCTGCGCCGCACTGGGTGCCTACCTACCTCCGCGCCACACCGGGCCTATCCACCTCCCCGCCACACCGGGGCCTACTCACCTCGTTGCCTCACCGGACCAATCGAACCTCGCCACCCCACCGACCATCCTCCCACCGGGACCTCCCACGCTTTGCCCACAGTCCCTCGCCACTCCACCGCCCTCCAGCGGCCCGCAGTCGTCACCTTACCTGCAGCCTGGACTCAGCACTGGGCCTGGAGTTTCCACGCTGCAGACTCCAACTCCCCTGAGTTTGACTGCGCTGGGTCCTAGTGCTAGTCCCCCCAATCCTGGTAACCTCAGTGACTGTTCCACTGGGTCTTCCCCATTCCCCTCAAACCATATGACCCCAGCTCTTCCCCACCTACACTACAGTCCTCATACCCCCCCTACCCCCTGGCCACCCACCAGACATCGCCTCGGCCTCAGTCCACTCACCTGCCTTCCTCCGGCCCCAACCCCCATCCCTGCCATGTGTTCACTATCCCCCCTGACCTCCCCCTCTCAGATACCAAACGGTCTGTCCTCAGCAGAGGCCTCACCTTTGTCCCCCTCCGTCCCCACCTCAATGAGTTCCGTGCCCGCCGCGATTTGGAGCTCTTCTTCCGTCGCCCCCGCCTCACACCGTTCTTCCATGCGAAGGAGTCCTCGCCCCCATTGATGATCCCTTTTCCCATCTTCAACAGACCCCCTCCTCTTGGACCCCCCTCATTGCCATTGGTACAATGAAATCTGGGGGTCACCATCCAACGTCGGAACGGGAGAACATTCTCAGCGGCTTGGACTTCCGAATCGGCCACTTCCTACCGGAGACCGCAGTTCTCGAAGTCCACAGGCTGAGCTGGGTGGAGATTCACGCTAGCAGCCCTGCCTCCCTCCCAGCCACGGCTCCACCCCTCTCTCTCCACGGGGAGACACGGTGATCATTACAGGGAGGGCCGGGCCACTGATACTAGCCAGTGTCTCCCCAGCCATTGACCTCACCGCATGTCACTGAAACGGTGTCAAGTTAGGAAAAGGGGAAGTACAATGGGATTTGGGGGTCCTTGTTCATCAGTCAATGAAAGTAAGCATGCAGGTACAGCAGGCAGTGAAGAAAGCGAATGGCATGTTGGCCTTCATAACGAGAGGAGTTGAGTATAGGAGCAAGGAGGTCCTTCTGCAGTTGTATAGGGCCCTAGTGAGACCACACCTGGAGTATTGTGCGCAGTTTTGGTCCCCTAATTTGAGGAAGGATATTCTTGCTATTGCGGGAGTGCAGTGTAGGTTTACAAGGTTAATTCCCGGGATGGCGGGACTGTCATATGCTGAGAGAATGGAGCGGCTGGGCTTGGAGCGGCTGGGCTTGTATACTCTGGTGTTTAGAAGGATGAGAAGGAATCTTATTGAAACATATAAGATTATTAAGTGTTTGGACAGGAAACATGTTCCTGATGTTGGGGGAGTCCAGAATCAGGGGCCACAGTTTAAGAATAAGGGGTAAGCCATTTAGAATGGAGATGAGGAGACAGCAAGAGAGTTGTGAGTCTGTGGAATTCTCTGCCTCAGAAGGCAATGGAGGTCAATTCCCTGGATGCTTTCAAGAGAGAGTTAGATAGAGCTCTTAAAGATAGCAGAGTCAGGGGATATGGGGAGAAGGCAGGAACAGGATACTGAATGTGGATGATTAGTCATGATCACTGTGAATGGTGGTGCTGGCTCGAGGGCCGAATTGGCCTACTCCTGCACCTATTGTCTTTTGTCACTCAGTGGGTTGGTCACTCCGTGGGATGGTCACTCAGTGGGATGGTCACTCAGTGGGATGGTCACTCAGTGGGATGGTCACTCAGTGGGATGGTCACTCAGTGGGATGGTCACTCAGTGGGATGGTCACGCAACGGTCACTCATGGTGATGCTCACCAGGTCACTGCCCTGCTCAGGGACGTGCGGTCAGGGGAGGCAGAGCCTCACCTGTCATACTCCCAATGAAAATAGCTGTTAAGAAAAGTAAAGAAAAATAATAATAAAATAAATATAAAGATTTTTCCACTGATCTGTTATAAATGTAATTTCTATATGAATCTAATCTTTTTTTATAGTTAAAATCTCCAAATTTGTGCAGTTCTGCTGCAAATACAGGGAGAGATGAGAGGTGAGGCAGCGACGAGCTGAGCCTCCCCTCTGATTGCGCAACCCCTTAGAAACTGCATGGAGCGCGGGCACTAAGCGTGTGCCTGTTACTATCTCTATGTCACCAATGTAATGTGTGTAAACCCCTTCATTACATGTCCTCACCTTCCATAGTCCAGGTAACTTATTTCACATATAAATATATTAAATTTGTGCTCGCTGGTCTCATCATAAAACTGCAATGAAAAAGCACCAGGGGAGGCAGCGATCACATCTGACTCACAAGGGGGCGTGTCTTGAGCTCAGTGGAGGGAGAGCGAGCGTCAATTACGTAGGCTCAACCCATGTAATTGACTCTGCCTCACTCTCCCTCCATATTAGCTAGCTTCAGCAGCGGCGGCGGAGCACTGGATATACCTGTTAGGGATAGAGATCTACCTCGGGTAGAGGGGGGGAGAGAGGGGTGGAGAGAGAGTAGAGGGGTGGAGGGGGAAGCAAGGGGTACACGGGGAAGTGGGTGTGTGGGGGAATGGAGAAGGGGGAGAGGCGGAGGTCCCTCACGGTCCCAGGGCAGACGCCCCTCCAGTCGCCGTGCTTCACGCACAAAGCCCCGGCTCCACCACTCTCTCTCCCCGGGGGGGATGCGGTGAACAATACAGGGAGGGCTGGGCCGGGAGTTGGAGCAACGTTTACAAACCTCGGCCTCAGCGGACACGCGTTTGCCCGGACCCCGGCATCCACTCCCGCCGCCGGCCCTCTCCCTCCTCCTCTTCCCTTCCCACCCTCCTGCCCTTCTCTCCTTCGTTCCTCCGGCCCCAACCCCCATCCCTGCCATGTGTTCACTATCCCCCCTGACCTCCCCCTCTCAGATACCAAACGGTCTGTCCTCAGCAGAGGCCTCACCTTTGTCCCCCTCCGTCCCCACCTCAATGAGTTCCGTGCCCGCCGCGATTTGGAGCTCTTCTTCCGTCGCCTCCGCCTCACACTGTTCTTCCATGCGAAGGAGTCCTCGCCCCCATTGATGATCCCTTTTCCCATCTTCAACAGACCCCCTCCTCTTGGACCCCCCTCATTGCCATTGGTACAATGAAATCTGGGGGTCACCATCCGACGTCGGAACGGGAGAACATTCTCAGCGGCTTGGACTTCCGAATCGGCCACTTCCTACCAGAGACCGCGGCTCTCGAAGTCCACAGGCTGAGCTGGATGGAGATTCACGCTAGCGGCCCTCGGCAAAGGGTTCCCAGGGCTCCGCAATATTGAAATCAGCGCGGCCCGAGGCTGGGAGCTCCGTAAACCACAGCTCCATGATGTTGAAGCAGCAGGCCCAACACTCAAGAGCTTCAAACGGCGATCCAGGTAAGGCATCGCCCGCTCCACGGTGAATCCAATATGTATTTTAAAACCAACTGTTTAATGACAACATACAGTAGGATCTAAAAGTGTCACACTGTCACTCTTCTTCTTTTGTGTGGCATGCACAGCCTAAAGTTGTTGGACAACTTGTCTATTTGATCTTCCGTTTGTGCACGTCGAGTTGATTGCATTAGTCGAAACAGGGCGGACCACGTGAAGGTTGCAATCTTCCACCCCACAGTGTCACTGTGTGGGAGTCATGGTCCTCTAGTCTTGGGGGTGAGGGATTGGGAGGGGGGCCTCACAAATGAAATAGCTTAAGGGCTCTCTTCATCTAAATCCGGCCCTGCCTCCCTCCCAGCCACGGCTCCACCCCTCTCTCTCCACGGGGAGACACGGTGATCATTACAGGGAGGGCCGGGCCACTGATACTAGCCAGTGTCTCCCCAGCCATTGACCTCACCGCATGTCACTGAAACGGTGTCAAGTTAGGAAAAGGGGAAGTACAATGGGATTTGGGGGTCCTTGTTCATCGGTCAATGAAAGTAAGCATGCAGGTACAGCAGGCAGTGAAGAAAGCGAATGGCATGTTGGCCTTCATAACGAGAGGAGTTGAGTATAGGAGCAAGGAGGTCCTTCTGCGGTTGTATAGGGCCCTAGTGAGACCACACCTGGAGTATTGTGCGCAGTTTTGGTCCCCTAATTTGAGGAAGGATATTCTTGCTATTGCGGGAGTGCAGTGTAGGTTTACAAGGTTAATTCCCGGGATGGCGGGACTGTCATATGCTGAGAGAATGGAGCGGCTGGGCTTGGAGCGGCTGGGCTTGTATACTCTGGTGTTTAGAAGGATGAGAAGGGATCTTATTGAAACATATAAGATTATTAAGTGTTTGGACAGGAAACATGTTCCTGATGTTGGGGGAGTCCAGAATCAGGGGCCACAGTTTAAGAATAAGGGGTAAGCCATTTAGAATGGAGATGAGGAGACAGCAAGAGAGTTGTGAGTCTGTGGAATTCTCTGCCTCAGAAGGCAATGGAGGTCAATTCCCTGGATGCTTTCAAGAGAGAGTTAGATAGAGCTCTTAAAGATAGCGGAGTCAGGGGATATGGGGAGAAGGCAGGAACAGGATACTGAATGTGGATGATTAGTCATGATCACTGTGAATGGTGGTGCTGGCTCGAGGGCCGAATTGGCCTACTCCTGCACCTATTGTCTTTTGTCACTCAGTGGGTTGGTCACTCAGTGGGATGGTCACTCAGTGGGATGGTCACTCAGTGGGATGGTCACTCCGTGGGATGGTCACTCCGTGGGATGGTCACTCCGTGGGTTGGTCACTCCGTGGGTTGGTCACTCCGTGGGTTGGTCACTCCGTGGGTTGGTCACTCCGTGGGTTGGTCACTCCGTGGGTTGGTCACTCCGTGGGTTGGTCACTCCGTGGGTTGGTCACTCCGTGGGTTGGTCACTCCGTGGGTTGGTCACTCCGTGGGTTGGTCACTCAGTGGGTTGGTCACTCAGTGGGTTGGTCACTCAGTGGGTTGGTCACTCAGTGGGTTGGTCACTCAGTGGGTTGGTCACTCAGTGGGTTGGTCACTCAGTGGGTTGGTCACTCAGTGGGTTGGTCACTCAGTGGGTTGGTCACTCAGTGGGATGGTCACTCAGTGGGATGGTCACTCAGTGGGATGGTCACTCAGTGGGATGGTCACTCAGTGGGATGGTCACGCAACGGTCACTCATGGTGATGCTCACCAGGTCACTGCCCTGCTCAGGGACGTGCGGTCAGGGGAGGCAGAGCCTCACCTGTCATACTCCCAATGAAAATAGCTGTTAAGATAAGTAAAGAAAAATAATAATAAAATAAATATAAAGATTTTTCCACTGATCTGTTATAAATGTAATTTCTATATGAATCTAATCTTTTTTTATAGTTAAAATCTCCAAATTTGTGCAGTTCTGCTGCAAATACAGGGAGAGATGAGAGGTGAGGCAGCGACGAGCTGAGCCTCCCCTCTGATTGCGCAACTCTTTAGAAACTGCATGGAGCGCGGGCACTAAGCGTGTGCCTGTTACTATCTCTATGTCACCAATGTAATGTGTGTAAACCCCTTCATTACATGTCCTCACCTTCCATAGTCCAGGTAACTTATTTCACATATAAATATATTAAATTTGTGCTTGCTGGTCTCATCATAAAACTGCAATGAAAAAGCACCAGGGGAGGCAGCGATCACATCTGACTCACAAGGGGGCGTGTCTTGAGCTCAGTGGAGGGAGAGCGAGCGTCAATTACGTAGGCTCAACCATGTAATTGACTCTGCCTCACTCTCCCTCCATATTAGCTAGCTTCAGCAGCAGCGGCGGAGCACTGGATATACCTGTTAGGGATAGAGATCTACCTCGGGTAGAGGGGGGGAGAGAGGGGTGGAGAGAGAGTAGAGGGGTGGAGGGGGAAGCAAGGGGTACACGGGGAAGGGGGTGTGTGGGGGAATGGAGAAGGGGGAGAGGCGGAGGTCCCTCACGGTCCCAGGGCAGACGCCCCTCCAGTCGCCGTGCTTCACGCACAAAGCCCCGGCTCCACCCCTCTCTCTCCCCGGGGGGGATGCGGTGAACAATACAGGGAGGGCTGGGCCGGGAGTTGGAGCAACGTTTACAAACCTCGGCCTCAGCGGACACGCGTTTGCCCGGACCCCGGCATCCACTCCCGCCGCCGGCCCTCTCCCTCCTCCTCTTCCCTTCCCACCCTCCTGCCCTTCTCTCCTTCGTTCCTCCGGCCCCAACCCCCATCCCTGCCATGTGTTCACTATCCCCCCTGACCTCCCCCTCTCAGATACCAAACGGTCTGTCCTCAGCAGAGGCCTCACCTTTGTCCCCCTCCGTCCCCACCTCAATGAGTTCCGTGCCCGCCGCGATTTGGAGCTCTTCTTCCGTCGCCTCCGCCTCACACTGTTCTTCCATGCGAAGGAGTCCTCGCCCCCATTGATGATCCCTTTTCCCATCTTCAACAGACCCCCTCCTCTTGGACCCCCCTCATTGCCATTGGTACAATGAAATCTGGGGGTCACCATCCGACGTCGGAACGGGAGAACATTCTCAGCGGCTTGGACTTCCGAATCGGCCACTTCCTACCGGAGACCGCGGCTCTCGAAGTCCACAGGCTGAGCTGGGTGGAGATTCACGCTAGCGGCCCTCGGCAAAGGGTTCCCAGGGCTCCGCAATATTGAAATCAGCGCGGCCCGAGGCTGGGAGCTCCGTAAACCACAGCTCCATGATGTTGAAGCAGCAGGCCCAACACTCAAGAGCTTCAAACGGCGATCCAGGTAAGGCATCGCCCGCTCCACGGTGAATCCAATATGTATTTTAAAACCAACTGTTTAATGACAACATACAGTAGGATCTAAAAGTGTCACACTGTCACTCTTCTTCTTTTGTGTGGCATGCACAGCCTAAAGTTGTTGGACAACTTGTCTATTTGATCTTCCGTTTGTGCACGTCGAGTTGATTGCATTAGTCGAAACAGGGCGGACCACGTGAAGGTTGCAATCTTCCACCCCACAGTGTCACTGTGTGGGAGTCATGGTCCTCTAGTCTTGGGGGTGAGGGATTGGGAGGGGGGCCTCACAAATGAAATAGCTTAAGGGCTCTCTTCATCTAAATCCGGCCCTGCCTCCCTCCCAGCCACGGCTCCACCCCTCTCTCTCCACGGGGAGACACGGTGATCATTACAGGGAGGGCCGGGCCACTGATACTAGCCAGTGTCTCCCCAGCCATTGACCTCACCGCATGTCACTGAAACGGTGTCAAGTTAGGAAAAGGGGAAGTACAATGGGATTTGGGGGTCCTTGTTCATCAGTCAATGAAAGTAAGCATGCAGATACAGCAGGCAGTGAAGAAAGCGAATGGCATGTTGGCCTTCATAACGAGAGGAGTTCAGTATAGGAGCAAGGAGGTCCTTCTGCAGTTGTATAGAGCCCTAGTGAGACCACACCTGGAGTATTGTGCGCAGTTTTGGTCCCCTAATTTGAGGAAGGATATTCTTGCTATTGCGGGAGTGCAGCGTAGGTTTACAAGGTTAATTCCCGGGATGGCGGGACTGTCATATGCTGAGAGAATGGAGCGGCTGGGCTTGGAGCGGCTGGGCTTGTATACTCTGGTGTTTAGAAGGATGAGACGATATCTTATTGAAACATATAAGATTATTAAGTGTTTGGACAGGAAACATGTTCCTGATGTTGGGGGAGTCCAGAATCAGGGGCCACAGTTTAAGAATAAGGGGTAAGCCATTTAGAATGGAGATGAGGAGACAGCAAGAGAGTTGTGAGTCTGTGGAATTCTCTGCCTCAGAAGGCAATGGAGGTCAATTCCCTGGATGCTTTCAAGAGAGAGTTAGATAGAGCTCTTAAAGATAGCGAAGTCAGGGGATATGGGGAGAAGGCAGGAACAGGATACTGAATGTGGATGATTAGTCATGATCACTGTGAATGGTGGTGCTGGCTCAAGGGCCGAATTGGCCTACTCCTGCACCTATTGTCTTTTGTCACTCACGGGTTGGTCACTCCGTGGGTTGGTCACTCCGTGGGTTGGTCACTCCGTGGGTTGGTCACTCCGTGGGTTGGTCACTCCGTGGGATGGTCACTCCGTGGGATGGTCACTCCGTGGGTTGGTCACTCCGTGGGTTGGTCACTCCGTGGGTTGGTCACTCCGTGGGTTGGTCACTCCGTGGGTTGGTCACTCCGTGGGTTGGTCACTCCGTGGGTTGGTCACTCCGTGGGTTGGTCACTCCGTGGGTTGGTCACTCCGTGGGTTGGTCACTCCGTGGGTTGGTCACTCCGTGGGTTGGTCACTCCGTGGGTTGGTCACTCCGTGGGATGGTCACTCCGTGGGATGGTCACTCCGTGGGATGGTCACTCCGTGGGATGGTCACTCCGTGGGATGGTCACTCCGTGGGATGGTCACTCCGTGGGTTGGTCACTCAGTGGGTTGGTCACTCAGTGGGTTGGTCACTCAGTGGGTTGGTCACTCAGTGGGTTGGTCACTCAGTGGGTTGGTCACTCAGTGGGTTGGTCACTCAGTGGGTTGGTCACTCAGTGGGTTGGTCACTCAGTGGGTTGGTCACTCAGTGGGATGGTCACTCAGTGGGATGGTCACTCAGTGGGATGGTCACTCAGTGGGATGGTCACTCAGTGGGATGGTCACTCAGTGGGATGGTCACTCAGTGGGTTGGTCACTCAGTGGGTTGGTCACTCAGTGGGTTGGTCACTCAGTGGGTTGGTCACTCAGTGGGTTGGTCACTCAGTGGGTTGGTCACTCAGTGGGATGGTCACTCAGTGGGATGGTCACTCAGTGGGATGGTCACGCAACGGTCACTCATGGTGATGCTCACCAGGTCACTACCCTGCTCAGGGACGTGCGGTCAGGGGAGGCAGAGCCTCACCTGTCATACTCCCAATGAAAATAGCCGTTAAGAAAAGTAAAGAAAATAATAATAAAATAAATATAAAGATTTTTCCACTGATCTGTTATAAATGTAATTTCTATATGAATCTAATCTTTTTTTATAGTTAAAATCTCCAAATTTGTGCAGTTCTGCTGCAAATACAGTGAGAGATGAGAGGTGAGGCAGCGACGAGCTGAGCCTCCCCTCTGATTGCGCAACCCCTTAGAAACTGCATGGAGTGCGGGCACTAAGCGTGTGCCTGTTACTATCTCTATGTCACCAATGTAATGTGTGTAAACCCCTTCATTACATGTCCTCACCTTCCATAGTCCAGGTAACTTATTTCACATATAAATATATTAAATTTGTGCTCGCTGGTCTCATCATAAAACTGCAATGAAAAAGCACCAGGGGAGGCAGCGATCACATCTGACTCACAAGGGGGCGTGTCTTGAGCCCAGTGGAGGGAGAGCGAGCGTCAATTACGTAGGCTCAACCCATGTAATTGACTCTGCCTCACTCTCCCTCCATATTAGCTAGCTTCAGCAGCGGCGGCGGAGCACTGGATATACCTGTTAGGGATAGAGATCTACCCCGGGTAGAGGGGGGGAGAGAGGGGTGGAGAGAGAGAGGGGTGGAGGGGGAAGCAAGGGGTACACGGGGAAGGGGGTCTGTGGGGGAATGGAGAAGGGGGAGAGGCGGAGGTCCCTCACGGTCCCAGGGCAGACGCCCCTCCAGTCGCCGTGCTTCACGCACAAAGCCCCGGCTCCACCCCTCTCTCTCCCCGGGGGGGATGCGGTGAACAATACAGGGAGGGCTGGGCCGGGAGTTGGAGCAACGTTTACAAACCTCGGCCTCAGCGGACACGCGTTTGCCCGGACCCCGGCATCCGCTCCCGCCGCCGGCCCTCTCCCTCCTCCTCTTCCCTTCCCACCCTCCTGCCCTTCTCTCCTTCGTTCCCTCCCTTCTTTCTCTCCTTCCCTCCCTCCCTTCTATCTCTACTTCCCTCACTCCCTTCTCTCCGTCCTCCGTTCTCTCCTTCCTCCCTTCTCTCCTACATACACACGCACACACACATCACGCACACACACATCACGCACACACACACACCCACACACACACATACAACTAAGTTAGGATGGGGTAGAAGCCCAAAGGGTAGGATGGGGCTGAAGCCCAAAATTTAATGCCTGGACTGGTTTTTCGGCAATAGTTATTGGTTTGCCAGGATTTAGTTAATTAAATTACTTTTTTTTCATTTCACAGTCACTAAAACAAGTTGTATTGTAACTATGTACTTTTCAGAGGTGATCTACACATTTTGTTTGTTATTTATAGGCTTATATGTATGCAATTTTATATTAAAACTAAGTGGGACCCATTGGGTCCCATGGGAGGGCTGGTCCCCCGACGCAATATTCCACTTCTCCACCAATTCCAATATTGGTGGCCAGTGGGGGGGGGGCTTTCTGGAGCGCTGGTATAGGTTCTTGGGGTGGCAGCACAGTCCCTCAAGCCTGATCTGCTACAGCTCACTTACGGCTGGTGGGCTGGCAAGTTGACTCATGGCTATTCCTTGAAATTCCATTTCAAGCAGGGTGCAAGGCCACCAAATCCAAGTGCAGTTTCTCACCACTTTGAGCAGGGTGCAAGGCCACAAAATTCAAGTGCAGTTTCCTGCCACTTCAAGCAGGGTGCAAGGCCACCAAATTCAAGTGCAGCTTCATACCATTTCATGCAGGGTGAAACTATCATAAAACCACACAAAACACCAAGCTCACAGTTCAGTAGACATTCAGTGTGTTCAGTTGATTCACAGCTCAGACAGTTGTGACCTCTCCCTCCCCATCATGCAGAGACTGAGCCACACCCACAATTCCGGGTTTTATAACCCCTCCCCCTCCCACCAGAAAAGGTGTGGCCTTCATGGCGTGATTGACAGGAGAGAGATTCTCAACATTTTTTAAACACTAATAACACTTTTATTTTTCATTGATGGGAGGTATTCTCTGCACCTGCTCAGCGGAGGGGGACTGAGTAAGATGGCCAAAAATCACAGCCGTAAGTGGTAGCGTTTTATCTAAAATCAATATACAGTGCAAACAGGAATGAAGTGCATTTGAAGTAATGCCTTTCAACTTCAAGCCAAAGCACCCAAGCCACCATTAGCAGCAAGTAGTGCCTTTCAACTTCAAGCCAAACCACCCAAGCCACCATTTGCAGCAAGTAGTGCCTTTCAACTTCAAGCCAAAGCACCCAAGCCACCATTTGCAGCAAGTAGTGCCTTTCAACTTCAAGCCAAAGCACCCACGCCACCATTTGCAGCAAGTCACAGCTCCTGTGGATTTGGAAGCAACAGCAACAAAGATAAGCAAGAGAAAACACTGATTGGCTCTAGCCCAAGTGGAAGGAGAGTTAGAAGTGAGTCAGAGGGGGAAAGCAGTTGAAAAGGAGAGGCAAAGCACAGGCACACTTTACTCAGATTTCCAGTGGAGTTGGAAGCAACAGCAACCAAGATAAGCAAGAGAAAGTAAGCAAGAGTAAAGATAAGTAGGAGTAAACGGGTCCTTTTCACAATAATAATAATAATAATGGATGGGATTTATATAGCGCCTTTCTAATACTCAAGGCGCTTTACATCGCATTATTCATTCACTCCTCAGTCACACTCGGTGGTGGTAAGCTACTTCTGTAGCCACAGCTGCCCTGGGGCAGACTGACGGAAGCGTGGCTGCCAATCTGCGCCTACGGCCCCTCCGACCACCACCAATCACTCACACACATTCACACACAGGCAAAGGTGGGTGAAATGTCTTGCCCAAGGACACAACGACAGTATGCACTCCAAGCGGGATTCGAACTGGCTACCTTCCGGTTGCCAGCCGAACACTTAGCCCATTGTGCCATCTGTGGAAGGCAGTGACTAGTGGGGTACTGTAAGGCTCAGTGCTGGGACCCCAGCTATTTACAATATATATTAATGATTTGGACGAGGGAATTGAACGCAACATCTCCAAGTTTACGGACGACACGAAGCTGGGGGGCAGTGTTAGCTGTGAGGAGGATGCTAGGAGGCTGCAAGGTGACCTGGATAGGCTGGGTGAGTGGGCAAATGCATGGCAGATGCAGTATGATGTGGATAAATGTGAGGTTATCCACTTTGGTGGCAAAAACAGGAAAGTAGACTATTATCTGAATGGTGGCCGATTAGGAAAAGGGGAGATGCAACGAGACCTGGGTGTCATGGTACACCAGTCATTGAAAGTAGGCATGCAGGTGCAGCAGGCAATGAAGAAAGCGAATGGTATGTTAGCATTCATAGCAAAAGGATTTCAGTATAGGAGCAGGGAGGTTCTACTGCAGTTGTACAGGGTCTTGGTGAGACCACACCTGGAGTATTGCGTACAGTTTTGGTCTCCTAATCTGAGGAAAGACATTCTTGCCATAGAGGGAGTACAGAGAAGGTTCACCAGACTGATTTCTGGGATGTCAGGACTTTCATATGAAGAAAGACTGGATAGACTCGGCTTGTACTCGCTAGCATTTAGAAGATTGAGGGGGGATCTTATAGAAACATACACAATTCTTAAGGGGTTGGACAGGCTAGATGCAGGAAGATTGTTCCCTATGTTGGGGAAGTCCAGAACAAGGGGTCACAGTTTAAGGATAAGGGGAAAATCTTTTAGGACAGAGATGAGAAAAACATTTTTCACACAGAGAGTGGTGGATCTCTGGAATTCTCTGCCACAGAAGGTAGTTGAGGCCAGTTCACTGGCTATATTTAAGAGGGAGTTAGATGTGGCCCTTGTGGCTAAAGGGTTCAGGGGGTATGGAGAGAAGGCAGGTACAGGATACTGAGTTGGATGATCAGCCATGATCATATTGAATGGCGGTGCAGGCTCGAAGGGCCGAATGGCCTACTCCTGCACCTATTTTCTATGTTTCTAAGTAGTGCCTTTCAACTTCAAGCCAAAGCACCCAAGCCACCATTTGCAGTGTAGTGCCTTTCAACTTCAAGCCAAAGCACCCAAGCCACCATTTGCAGCAAGTAGTGCCTTTCAACCAAGCCAAAACACCCAAGCCGCCATTTGCATTAAGTAGTGCCTTTCAACTTCAAGCCAAAGCACACATGCCACCATTTGCAGTAAGTGGTGCCTTTCAACTTCTAGCCAAAACACCCAAGCCACCATTTGCAGTAAGTAGTGCCTTTCAACTTCAAGCCAAAGCACCCAAGCCACCATTTACAGTAAGTAGTGCCTTTCAACTTCAAGCCAAAGCACCCAAGCCAAAGCACCCAAGCCACCATTTGCAGTAAGTGGTGCCTTTCAACTTCAAGCCAAAACACCCAAGCCACCATTTACAGTAAGTAGTGCCTTTCAACTTCAAGCCAAAGCACCCAAGCCAAAGCACCCAAGCCACCATTTGCAGTAAGTGGTGCCTTTCAACTTCAAGCCAAAACACCCAAGCCACCATTTACAGTAAGTAGTGCCTTTCAACTTCAAGCCAAAGCACCCAAGCCACCATTTTTTAAATTTAAATTTTTTTTAATTCAATTTATTGTCATTGCACGTTTCAGTGCAACGAAATGGTTTAGCCTGCAGTCATAACATAGAATAAATAACAAACACTCAACACAGTTTAAGTCCCAATGTGTAACGGGTATAGCTTGGACCCAATAGCAGCACAGAATCAGGCAGGTATAGTTGGTAACAAACTTTATTACGATACTGTAACACAGAGTAGTAACACAGGAATGGGTACACCGTACTCACACAGAGGCTCAGGATTGAGCAAGGGTTCCGAAGAGGGGCAGGCAGGAGACGTAGTCGGGGTAGCGGAAGGTCCGGTAACCAGGAGATCCAACACACGATGCAAACAAACAAGCGAGGGACAGACGAAAGGAGAGTCGAAACCAGGCAGGAAGTCGGGAAATCGCTGGAGAGTCTTGCATGAATGCTGAGAACAATCTGGCACTGTGTGACCGGTGAGGAGAGTCTATATACCGGGTTAATAGGTGATCAGAGACAACTGAGTGCAACAGGTGAGGAGAGTTGGGCTGATGAGAGGGAAGTGGCAGGCAGGCAGGTGAGGAGAAGGAGGGATCGGTGGAAAAGTACTGGGAGGTGAAGTGGATGAGAATGAGGAGAGGGCAGACTATGACAGAACCCCCCCCTCAAGGGACGGCTCCTGACGTCCCAAAACAAAAAAAGAAAAAACAATAAATAAAATAAACCCAATCCCACGCAGAGTCGGGTGGGAGGAGGGGGACCGGAGGAGGGCTAATATTCGTCCGAGACATCCATGTCCGCATCCTCCTCCATAGCATCAGAGGAAAGCTCCGTCTCGTCGTCACTGGGCGCCTCAGACGGAAGAGGGGACAGAGTCTCAGGGGCGGAGACCCCTCTAGGAGTGGCGGACTTGGACGGCTGGTCGGGATGACGCCGGTGAAACTCCCTGATGAGGGAGGCGTCCAGGATGTGTTGAGCAGGAACCCAGGACCTCTCCTCTGGACCGTAACCCTCCCAATCGACCAGGTATTGGAGACCCCTCCCGCGACGGCGGGAGTGCAGGAGGCGGTGCACCGTAAAGGCGGGGCCTCCGTCGATGAGACGAGGAGGTGGAGGAGGAGGGACTGCGGGGACCAGGGAGCTCTCCCGGACTGGCTTTACTCTGGACACGTGGAACGTAGGATGGACCCGCATGGAACGAGGCAACTTGAGCCTCACAGCCGCTGGGTTGATGACCTTCTGGATCTCAAAGGGACCGATGAACTTGGGTGCCAACTTCTTGGACTCCACCCTCAAGGGAAGGTCCCGGGTCGACAGCCACACCTTCTGGCCCGCGAGGTAGGTGGGGGCCTGGGTGTGGTGACGGTTGGCAGCCGTGTCGTAACGGTCCACGGAGCGGAGAAGAGCCGCCCTGGCTTGGGTCCACGTCCTGCGGCAGCGACGAATGAAGGCCTGGACGGACAGGAAACCTCTTTCTCCAGCGCCGGGAACAGTGGAGGCTGGAACCCGTAGGCACACTGGAAAGGGGAGAGCCCAGTGGCCGAACTTGTCAGGGTGTTGTGGGTGTACTCCACCCACAACAACTGCTGGGACCAGGAGGAGGGATGCTTGGACACCATACACCGCAGCGCCGTCTCCATCTCCTGATTCTTCCTTTCAGTTTGGCCGTTGGACTGGAGATGAAATCCGGACGTCAGACTCACGGTGGCCCCCACAAGCGTGCAGAACTCCCTCCAGAACACAGAGGCAAACTGGGGTCCCCGGTCGGAGACCACATCGACGGGGAGACCATGGAGCCTGAAGACGTGGAGTAACATGAGCTCGGCAGTCTCCTTGGCTGACGGAAGCGTGGGCAGGGGCACGAAGTGAGCCATCTTGCTAAATCTATCGACCACAGTCAGGATGGTGGTGTGACCACTGGAAGGGGGCAGGCCGGTAACGAAGTCCAGGGAGATGTGGGACCATGGTCGATGGGGTACAGGCAGTGGAAGCAGATGACCCGCAGGAGCTTGGTGTGAGACCTTGTGCTGGTTGCAAACGGGACAGGCGTTGACAAACTCCCGAGTGTCCGCATCCAGCGATGCCCACCAGAACCTCCATAGCACCATCTCCTTGGTCCGCTGAATGCCGGGATGACAGGTGAGTCGAGAGCTGTGGGCCCACTGAAGGACGTCGGACCACAGGGCAGAAACCACAAACAGGCGATCAGGATGGCATGCGCTGGGTCCTGGCTGGTTCTCCAAGGCCGCCTTGACCCTCTCCTCCACTTCCCAGGTGAGGGAGGCAACCCTGTGCGGGGACGGGAGGATGGTGTTGGGGCCAGAGGCAGGCTCCTCCTTCGCCAAGAACTGTCGAGAGATGGCATCGGGCTTCACGTTGCGGGACCCAGGTCGGTAGGAGAGGGAGAAATTGAAGCGGGTGAAGAAGAGAGACCAGCGGGCCTGGCGAGAGTTGAGCCTCTTGGCTGACTGGAGGTATTCAAGGTTCTTGTGGTCAGTCCAAACCAAGAAAGGCTGCTCGGTTCCCTCCAGCCAGTGACGCCATTCCTCCAACGCCAACTTAACCGCCAACAGTTCTCGGTTGCCAATGTCATAATTCCTCTCAGCAGGGGTCAGGCGTCGGGAGAAGAAGGCGCATGGATGCAGCTTCTGGTCCCCGGCAGCCCGCTGGGACAGAACAGCTCCCACCCCCACGTCGGAGGCGTCCACCTCCACCACGAACTGTCTCTCTGAGTCCGGAACTTGGAGGATGGGGGCCGATGTAAACCGTGTCTTGAGTGTCTGAAAAGCTTCGTCGGCCACGGCAGACCACCGGAACGGAACCTTGGAGGAGGTGAGTGCAGTGAGGGGTGCGGCCACAGTACTGTAGCCACGGATGAACCGTCGGTAAAAATTGGCGAACCCCAGGAACCTTTGGAGCTGCTAGCGGGAGTCAGGAACAGGCCAGGTGGTGACAGCAGAGACCTTGGCGGGGTCCATCTTGATGTTCCCTTGGCCAATGATGTATCCTAGGAAGGAGACTGACGGGGAGTGAAACTCGCACTTCTCAGCGTTAACGAAGAGCGAGTTCTCCAGGAGCCGATGTAGAACTGCCTGGACGTGGTGTACGTGTTCCTCCTTGGTCTGTGAAAAGATGAGGATGTCATCAATATAGACGAACACGTACTTGTTCAACATGTCTCTGAGGACGTCATTGACCAAAGCCTGGAAGACGGTCGGGGCGTTGGTGAGGCCAAAGGGCATCACCAGGTATTCATAATGTCCCGTGGGAGTGTTGAAGGCGGGCTTCCACTCATCTCCCTCTTTGATGCGGACCAAGTGGTAGGCGTTGCGTAGATCCAACTTTGAAAAGATGGTGGCCCCCTCCAGGAGCTCGAAAGCAGAGGAGATGAGTGGGAGAGGGTAGCGATTCTTCACCATGATGCCGTTGAGCCCCCGGTAATCTATGCAGGGACGCAGAGATGTGTCCTTCTTCTCCATGAAGAAGAACCCAGCCCCAGCAGGAGACGAGGAGAGACGGATGAGACCAGCAGCCACGGAGTCGTTTATGTATTTCTCCATGGCGCCTCTCTCAGGGGCGGACAGGGAGTAAAGGCGACCCCTAGGAGGAGCGGAACCAGGCAGGAGGTCTATGGCGCAGTCATAGGGCCGATGAGGAGGAAGGGAGGTGGCCCTAGACTTGCTAAAAACCTCCCTAAAGTCATGGTACTCGGCTGGGACCCCCGTCAGATCTGGAGCAGAACTGGAGCAGGTGGCCGGTTGAGGAGCTGAGGCTTGCTTCAGGCACACTTGGTGGCAGGAAGGGCTCCAACCCAAGATGACCCCCGTCCTCCAGTCGATGTTGGGGTTGTGTCGCCGAAGCCAGGGATAACCCAGGATGAGGGGAAGACGGGGAGACTGCAGGATGTGGAACTGGATGGTCTCATGGTGATTACCAGACAGGAGCATGCGCACTGGGACCGTCTGGTGAGAAACAGTCCCCAGGAGATGGCCGTCGAGGGCGTTGGCGGGAACAGGTTCAGGCAGGGGAACACAACTGATGCCAAGCTGGCGGGCTAGTTCCTTGTCCATAAGATTAATGTCACAACCAGAGTCTATGAAGGTGGCGAGGGTGTGAGAACCATCAGACAACAGCAAACGGGCATGACAAAGAGGGCGTCGGGCAGAGGAAAGTTCAGAGGTTCGACTCACCAGTAATTCCTCCGCTACTGGTGATTCTGGCCTTTTACTGGACACTTGGAGATGTAATGACCCGCCGGGCCACAGTAGGGACAGAGGTTCCCCCGACGCCGACGTTCCCGTTCCTCGGGGGTGAGACTGGTGCGACCCACCTGCATGGGTTCGGGTTGCCCCGATGAGGGTAATCCAGTCTCCGGGGCGTAGCGCTCCGGGGTTCCCACCCGGGGCTCAGGTGATGGTCCTGGCGGACCGGGAGCTGGTGCTGACGGAGCCGGAGGCGAAGCATGGGGTGTAGCCTGGGCGAGGGTGGTCGTCAGCTGTTGGACCTGGGTGGCTAGTGCAACCAATGCTTGCTCCAGTCGTTTGACACAGCCTGTCGAACCTTGGAGTTGGAGGCAGTGAGCATAGCTTCGTGCCGCAGGAGCGTGTGCTCAATCCTCTCGAAGTGGTTTGACGGAGACGTTGTGTGCGCTGAGTCCATTGTTGGCTAGATTGTACTGTAACGGGTATAGCTTGGACCCAATAGCAGCACAGAATCAGGCAGGTATAGTTGGTAACAAACTTTATTACGATACTGTAACACAGAGTAGTAACACAGGAATGGGTACACCGTACTCACACAGAGGCTCAGGATTGAGCGAGGGTTCCGAAGAGGGACAGGCAGGAGACGTAGTCGGGGTAGCGGAAGGTCCGGTAACCAGGAGATCCAACACACGATGCAAACAAACCAGCGAGGGACATACGAAAGGAGAGTCAAAGCCAGGCAGGAAGTCGGGAAATCGCTGGAGAGTCTTGCATGAATGCTGAGAACAATTGGCACTGTGTGCCCGGTGAGGAGAGTCTATATACCGGGTTAATAGGTGATCAGAGACAACTGAGTGCAACAGGTGAGGAGAGTTGGGCTGATGAGAGGGAAGTGGCAGGCAGGCAGGTGAGGAGAAAGAGGGACCGGTGGAAAAGTACTGGGAGGTGAAGTGGATGAGAATGAGGAGAGGGCAGACTGTGACACAAAGTCATTATCTCTTCCCTCCTTGCTCTCCCTCTGCGCTGAGGCAATCCAAGCCTCCGATGTTGTGACCCCGCCGGGTGATGGTAGGTAAGTCCCGCGGCTGAATCCGAGCTCCGCAAACGGGCCTGTTGAAACTCCGCGGCCCGGGGCGGTCGAAGCTGCCGTCCTCCAGTCCAGCGGACGCAGCTGTAGTTGCGGGAGCTCCGAAAACAGAACTCGAGCTCCCGATGATGTCGTCCACTGGCCCGCGGCCGAGCCTCCGAGGCTCCAAAGTCGGGTCGGAAGTTGGGTCGCACCGCAACCACAGCCCCGAAGTCGGCCAGCCTCGTTGGTAAGTCCTGGCTCTGACTCCGCAGCCTCGATGTCGGTCGCAGTTGGAGGCCGCCAGCTCTGCCATTAGGCCTCAGCGCAGACGGACACGGAGACGGGGAATATGGCAGGAAAGGTCGCATCCCCCCCGAAGGAAGAGTCAAAAAACATGTTACACCCACCCCCCCACACATACATAACTAAATAAACTGTAAAAACGGGACAAGAGAAAACAAAAAACAGAAAAGACAAACGGACTGCAGGCGAGCCGCAGCTGCAAGGCAGCACCGCCACTTCCGGATACTTCAGGCCAAAGCTCCCAAGCCACCATTTGCAGTAAGTAGTAAAGCACCCAAGCCACCATTTGCAGCAAGTAGTGCCTTTTAACCTCAAGCCAAAGCACCCAAGCCACCATTTGCAGCAAGTAGTGCCTTTCAACTTCAAGCCAAAGCACCCACGCCACCATTTGCAGCAAGTAGTGCCTTTCAACTTCAAGCCAAAGCACCCAAGCCACCATTTGCAGCAAGTGGTGCCTTTCAACTTCAAACAAACCATATTTTCATTTTCAAACCACATTAAGGGGACTCACAGTTGAGTAGACATTTGTTCAAATATGGATGTTATTCAGAGCTCAGAGAGACGTGACCCTCTGGCTTCCTCCATCTTGCAGAGACTGAGTGAGGCACACCACTTCCTGGTTTTATAGTCCCTCCAGCGGGGGCAGCAGAGAGAGAGAATGGGGAATTATTTAAAAAACATTAATATCTCTCTGGTTTTTCATAGATAGGAAAGATCCTCCGGTCCAGGAAGGCGGAGGGGGGCTCTGAGCGGGGTGGCCTTAGGTGGCGGCGTTCTCTCGGAAATTGCAGTACAGTGTGCCAAAAGCGGTCAAGATCAGACTTTTTAGTAATATAGATAGATGTAGTTTAGATCTGTTTGGTCCAATAACTCGCAGGCACTTTTAAAGCACACATTTTTATTACTTTCCATTCTACCATAGAGATATAAAGTCTATAAATAGACTTTATTTGTATTTCTATGATTCTACAGACTTTGGCTGGGAACCTGGGGCTCACCAAAATTGTTCCCAATTCGGCCCTCCTAAGGCCGGCCCTGCGGGGCAACGCTCCCGCCCCTCCAGTCGCCGTGCTTCACGCACACAACCCCGGCTCCACCCCTCTCTCTCCCTGGGGAGGCGCCGTGATCAATACAGCGAGGGCCGGGCCACTGATACTAACCAGTGCCACCCCAGCCATTGACCTCACCACACGATTGAATCTGGCCCTGCTAGATTCAATCGCTGCTGACTGCTGCACTTCTTCATTCTGCCCTACGGGCAATACTTGGATGGGAACACCAAGGGCAGTTATATTGTCAGTTACGAAACAAGACTAGATTCACCAAGGGTGAAAATGGATCCAAACTGTTCTTTATTTTAATAATACCAAGTGCTTTTATTCAAAACAAACAAAAAATACAGAGTAGTATCACAATCAAAGGCTGTCTATATTGGCTGTTTACAAAGTTATCAATTTAAATTATTACCAATTTTATCAACAATACACTCGACCTCCCGCGGCGACTAGCGTTCACGGAAGGCCTCCAGTCCCCGTGGACACCGCTTGTTCCGTCTCCAGGGGCACACGGGACTTTTCACATTGGGAGTTCACAATTAGGATCTGGAAATTCTGAACCTGGCTTTTGGAGATCGGAGCTGAGACACTGGGGCAGAAGCTTGGGGTCATTGGATCCTGAGCTACAGACTTGGCCCGGTTAAGCAGACTGACATCCATACTCCAGGTGCGGCATTGGAAGCTCAGGATCCATGGGTTCAGGTTCTGTGGAGTCGGGGGTGGGAGGGATTCTGAGGCCAGCATGTGTGGGTCATTCCTGCCTTATTAGTGCATTGAAGATTTGGGTCAATATCTGGGGGTTAATAATCTGATGGGAGATGGGTTTTGGGGTGACCATTGCTTGTGGTTAAGGGACGTGGACTGGGGGTCCAGGGATCAACGGTGTGGGAGTTCAGGTGAAGGGTGTCTCCAGGCTGGAGTTCAAGGGGCGGGAGGTGCTCAAGGTCAGGATCTTGGTCTGGGGATTCGAGGTCGACGAGTTCACGGTTAGGAAGGTGGGAATCAGGGGTTCGTGGTGGTCCGGATTGAGGTTCGGGGGATGAGGGGCAGGCACATGGGCGGGCCGGGGGTCAGGCCCGAGGCCGGGGCCGCTGTTTGAGCTCAGGCCCTGGTGCTTGTGACGTGGCGCTGAGGTGATGGCTGGCGCCCAGCCGCGGCCGGGAGAGGACCCGCGGGAAGAGGGAGCGGCTCGGCGATGCAGCGAGGTGAGGGAGGGAGGGGCGGGCAAGTGGACAAACGGAGGTGAGGGAGAGGGATCGGGGCTGGGGGTGGTGGCGAGGGAAGGGTGCTGGGGGATGAGGGCAGTGGCATCGAGTGTTTGCAGGGAAGGGTGATGGTCACGGATCAGTGACAAGGGATGGGGTGTGGGTAGGAAGGGGCGGCGTGTAGGTGGTGAGGTGTGGGCAGAGAGGCGACGGATAATAGGTATATGGTGGGTGTGGGCAGGCGGTGTGGTGGGAATGGTGAGAGACGGGTGTGGTTAGGGTGGGACACTAACTATATGTGTCTAGCTATCTCAGCCTTAAATATACCAGTGGACTTTACTCCCCCCCCCGTCTCTGTGATAGAGAGCTTGTAAACCTCTGCGAGAAGAAGCGCTCAGTTTTAAACGGGCTCCTCTTGATTTTGAAGCTGAGCCCATTCCCTCCTGACTCTGTGTTTACTCTGCCTGGTCCCGAAGTGTGTAATATTTCCAAATGATCATCACTATGTTTCTGAATTGCACTGAATGGATTCCATAGAGTGGAAACATAGACAAATAGGTGGAGGAGCAGGCCATTCGAGCCAGCAATGCTATTCAATATCATAGCTGATTATCTAAGATCAGTACCCTGTTCCTGTTTTCCCCCATATCCCTTGATTCCTTTATCCCTATGAGCTATATCTAACTCCCTCTTGAATACATCCAGTGAATTGGCCTCCACTGCCTTCCGTGGCAGATTCACAACTCTCTGGGTGAAAAAGCTTTTCCTCATCTTGTACCCTTTATTCTTAAACTGTGACCCCTGGTTCTGGATTCCCCCAACATTGGCAACATTTTTCCTGCGTCTAGCCTGTCCAATCCTTTAAGAATTGTATATGTTTCTATCAGATATCCTCTCATCCTTCTAAATGAATACAAGCCCAGTCGACCCATTCTTTCATCATATGTCAATCCCGCCATCCCGGGAATGAACCTGGTGATAGCCATCATGTCCTTCCTCAAATCAGGAGACCAACATGGCACACAATATTCCAGGTGTGGTCTCACCAGGGGTCATAGAAACATAGAAAATAGGTGCAGGAGTAGGCCATTCGGTCCTTCGAGCCTGCACCACCATTCGATATGATCATGGCTGATCATCCAACTCAGTATACCATCCCTGCCTTCTCTCCATACCCCCTGATCCCTTTAGCCACAAGGGCCACATCTAACTCCCTCTTAAATATAGCCAATGAACTGGCCTCAACTACCTTCTATGGCAGAGAATTCCACAGATTCACCACTCTCTGTGTAAAAAATGATTTTCTCATCTTGGTCCTAAAAGATTTCCCCCTTATCCTTAAACTGTGATTGCAGTAGGACCTCCTTGCTCCTAAACTCAAATGCTCATAGAGTGATATAGTGTTGAACAAGCTCTTTGGCCCAACTTGCCCACACCGGCCAACACTTGCCTGCGCTTGTCCATATCCCTCCAAACCTGTCCTATCGATGTACCTGTCTGTTTCCTTAAACGTTCGGATAGTCCCAGCCTCAACTACCTCATCTGGCAGCTTGTTCCATTCACCCACCACTCTCGGTGTGAAAAGGTTACCCCTCAGAAGCCTATTAAATATTTTCCCCTTCACCTTGAACCTATGTCCTCTGGTCCTCAATTCCCCTACTCTGGGCAAGAGACTCTGCATCTACCTGATCTATTTTGTACACCTCTTTAAGCTCATCCTTCAACCTCCTTCGCTCCAAGGAATAGAGACCCAGCCTACCTCTCCCTATAGCTAACATCATCTAGTCCTGGCAACATCCTCGTAAATCTTTTCTGAACCCTTTCAAGCTTTACAGTATCTTTCCTATAAGATGGTGCCCAGAACTGAACACAATATTCTAAATGCTGTCTCACCAACGTCTTATACAACTGCAACATGATCTCCCAACTTCTACAGTTCTTTCCAACACAATAGTATCAGAAGCTATGAGATTCAGGGAGAGGCACCTCGGTCACCGTGTCGCTGGGTGAGGCATTAGATAAGAGAGCAGGTGCTCCGTGCTCGGGTGGTTGACGGGAGGATGCTCCCACTGTCACTCATTGTGTCCGACTGGCTGTGATTGTGTGTTGCAGAGAATGATTGCGGCTCCCCATCTTCTGCCGTTTACAGAGACTGCGAACCGTTTGTTTACGTGTGTAGGTCGAGCCCGGGATGCGAGGAGGCGGTGCTGTGCTGCTGTGAGCAGAAACTACACCTGTGCGAGGACAGCGCCGAGTCCACGCACCGACACTCGCCGAAACACGGGAGGAAGGAGCCGCATAAGCGATCGTGTTCCCAGGACGACCACGACTGGGTAACCGTCTGCCCGACAGGCTGTTACAGCTCCTGCAAGTGCGGCACCTTAGCCAAGACTGCCATCTTCCCAGAACCCTTGTTTTCCTGCGCTCAGAAATCGGGGCTGTGCGGAATGGACGAACAGCCGAGGAAATGCTTCTTGCAAAGGACAAGCATGTTTGAAGTGGAGGAGCGAGGGGCGGGCCCCTACATCAGACCCTTCCCTCTCTGCAGCCTACGAGACCGCAACCGGCCCCACGCCACCAGGAGCCCGCGGGATGCGGCCGCGTCGCCGCCCAAGATGAAGGGGGGCTGCAGCCTGTTTGGTATGGGAGTTCACAGGGACGAGGAGCCGCCGGGCGGCTGCAGGGACATGGGCGGCTGCATGGAAATGAGCGGCTGCAGGGAGATGGGGGGATGCAGGGAGATGAGCGGCTGCAGGGAGATGGGCGGTTGCAGGGAGATGGGCGGTTGCAGGGAGATGGGCGGCTGCAGGGAGATGGGCGGCCAGGTCAAGTGCAGCAGCCCGTGCGACGACCTGTATGTCCGGGAGAAGGATGATCTGGGGACCACCTGCCTGTCCTACAAGCCGTCCGTCCTGCAGTCGGGAATGTTGGCGTCGGCAGAAGATGAATTCTGCGCCTCGTCCAAGACGCAGCAGGTAAGCAAGCGTTCTCACCTGACACACTACTAACAATGAATGGCCTGCTTCCTTTATAATCGTTACTTTTTTGCATATCTTTCATTCATTGTTCTCTATCTCTCTACACCAGCATCGGTTTCGGCCCGAAACGTTGCCTATTTCCTTCGCTCCTTAGATGCCCGCTGGGTTTCTCCAGCACTTTTGTCTACCTTCGATTTTCCAGCATCTGCAGCTCCTTCTTAAACACCACCATCTATATCTCTCGTTTCCCTCTCCCCCGACTCTGACTGAATGGTCTCGACCAGAAACACCACCCATTCCTTTTCTCCAGAGATGTTGCTGCCTGTCCCGCTGTTACCCCAGCTTTTTGTGTCTCTCTTCTGTCCGCACTAAAGGAATGTCATCTTCAGAAGCCCGGGAGGTGCGACTGTGGCTACTGTAGTCACGGCGGCGGATGCAACGAGCGGCGGGTGGCAGCCAGAGCGGGCCGGCAGCAATGCGGCGGCGGTGGCGGCGGCGGCGGCGGCGCCGGCGTGTGTTTGGGCTGCGGGGCTAAGCTGGCTGGCGGCGCCACTTTCCCCAGAGGCGACACGTCCTGGCTGAGTTCGTCCACCCAGAGCAAGCAGAAGGAGTGCCAGGCCCGGCGGCCGCACAGGAACAAGTGCTTTATGCAGAGGCACCAGAAGCAGGAAGCCGATTGCGAGCACAACAGCCCCTTCGGGGAGGACTCGTCGTGGCTGAATGGACAGGTGAGGGGCGGGGTGGTGGGGCTGGGGTCAGAGCCCGGGGGGGGGGGGGGGGGGGGTAGTAGGGGTAGGAGACAAAATGCTGGAGTAACTCAGCGGGACAGGCAGCATCTCTATAGAGAAGGAATGGGTGACGTTTCGGGCCGAGACTCTTCTTCAGACTGAGAGTCAGGGGAGAAGGGGACTAGATATATGGAAGGGTACAAAGAGGAATGTAAGGTATGAAAACAGATCAAAGCAGATGATGATCAAGGAAATGTAAAATGGTTAATGGCTGGCTGAGGGTTGGTGACAACAAGGCATGCAAACAGTATAATTAATCAGGAGGGCATTGAAAATGTGTCTACAATTTAACTTTCGTGACCCATGTCTCGGAACTACATGAAATTTTGGACAGATTTAGATAAAATATAATTGAGAAGGAAGTCATAAATCGTCAGTGCCAAAAGGTGCACATTAATTAATTAAACTAATTAGAAAATGAGATCGAAAATGTAAGCGCCATCTAGTCCAATAACCATATTACATAGAAACATAGAAAATGGGTGCAGGGGTAGGCCATTAGGCCCTTCGAGCCTGCACCGCCATTCAATATGATCATGGCTGACCATCCAACTCAGTATCCTGTACCTGCCTTCTCTCCATACCCCCTGATCCCTTTAGCCTCAAGGGCCACATCTAACTCCCTCTTAAATATAGCCAATGAACTGGCCTCAACTACCTTCTGTGGCAGAGAATTCCAGAGATTCACCACTCCCCGTGTGAAAAATGTTTTTCTCATCTCGGTCCTAAAAGATTTTCCCCTTATCCTTAAACTGTGACCCCTTGTTCTGGACCTCCCCAACATCGGGAACAATCTTCCTGCATCTAGCCTGTCCAACCCCTTAAGAATTTTGTAAGTTTCTATAAGATCCCCCCTCAATCTTCTAAATTCTAGTGAGTACAAGCCGAGTCTATCCATCATATTACATCATGGGGAGCCTAATTCCGTGCTGAGATCTATTTAAACTATTTAAATTTATAGAAACATAAAAAATAGGTGCCAGGAGGAGGCCATTCAGCCCTTCGAGCCAGCACCACCATTCATTACGATCATGGCTGATCGTCCCCAATCAATAACCCGTGCCCCTAGAGCTCCATCTAACTCTCTCTTAAATCCATCCAGTGACTTGGCCTCCACTGCCCTCTGTGGCAGGGAATTCCACAAATTGACAACTCTCTGGGTGAAAAGGTTTTAAATGACCTCCCCTTTATTCTAAGACTGTGGCCCCTGGTTCTGGACTCGCCCAACATTGGGAACATTTACCTGCATCTAGCTTGTCCAGTCCTTTTATAATTTTATATGTTTCTATAAGACACCCACTCATCCTTCTAAACTCCAGTGAATACAAGCCTAGTCTTTTCAATCTTTCCTCATATGACAGTCCCGCCATCCCAGGGATCAATCTCATGAACCTAACAATTTTGTGTTCACAAAATGAATTTTGGTTGTCGGGTGTCTGCAGCCCAAATGTTTGCCTCGCCTTTTTAACAGGTTTGTGTTCACAAAATGAATTTTGGTTGTCGGGTATCTGCAGCCCAATTGTTTGCCTCTCCTTTTTTAACAGGTTTGTGTTCATAAAATGAATTTTGGTTGTCAGGTGGCTGCAGCCCAATTGTTTGCCTTGGCTTGGCTTTTAAAATCGTTGCAACAGTTGCATGCCTGCCCAAGCATCCATACGGCCCACAATGTCTATACTAGCCCTCTGGAAACCAGTACCTTTGGCACGCAACACCCATACTAGCGCAACAGACAGCCCCCCCACACTGGCGAGCAGTATTGGAATTGGTGGAGAGGTGGAATATTGCGTTGGTGACCAGCCCTCCCGTGTGATGCTGGGACCCAACGGGTCCCACTTAGTCTAGTAATGAATATAATTGTGAGTGGGTATTTTGAATGAGACTGCTGCAGAGTTCTGGCTCCTGAACCAGCGAAATTAATGGGTGAGGTCAGTACCTGTGGGTTCCCCCGTTTACTGAACACCACTGACTGCCAGTGTGCAGAGTGGGGGTCACGGCCATAGTGGGACTTGGGCAATGCCAGGCTGGGGGAAGGCTAAGGCATCTTCCACTGACAGGAAAATGCTTAACCCGCCCCCCCCCCCGCCCCTTCCAGAACTGCTCACGGCTGGAGCTGGAGCCGCTTTGGGACCAGCTGCGGGCTACGTACGTGGGACCCTGCAGCGTGTCCACCTCACCCAGCATGCCCTTCTGGATCATCATGGTGATGATGGTGGGGAGCAGCACTGCCCTGCACGCCGCCCGGGCCGCCTTCAGCACCCTCATAGCACCAGCTCCGTCAGTCTGCCCGCTCGCTCGCTGCCACAACGGCCTACCGACAGACCGACCGACCACTCGCAGCACCCGCTGGCCGTCCGACCACTCGCTGCCACACCGGCAGTCTGATCACTCGCAGCACCTACCGGCGGCCCAACGGCCTGACCGATCCTCCACAGCAACCATCGGCCTACCGACAGCCCTACCTACAGACTGACCAACTGACTGACCAACTGACTGACTGACTGACTGACCGACCGACTGACCGACCGACTGAATGACCGAATAGCCGACTGACCGACCCTAATCCCAAATCCTAAACCTAGCTCTGCATTTGTTATTTATCATTTTTATTTAACAGTTCGCATCATAACTTTATCAAGATAAATCAATTGAAACGATCAGCAAGGTTAGCATTACCTTTATTCCTTGGAAACCTTGTTATTGTTTTGATGTAATGAGGAGGCAGCCATGATCCCAGAGTGCTCGCTGCCTAGCAACCATAAAACAAAGCGCGGGATTGATCAATTTGTGTCCAACCTCAATGTCAAACGTGCATTGATTGGACCATTACCACTCGCAAAATTGGAGGTTTTTCTCATATTTTTTTAAAAAGTGCAGGTTTTGGTCTTGACGTGTTTCAGGAATGATTTATATCATATTTTTACACAATATGTTAAAAATTCAGGTAGTTCCGTGAGTTGGGTCACGAACTTGAATGAAAAAGTTCCTCAGCCCACAGCCTAGAAGAAAGCAAGTGTTACTTGAAGGTAGAGAAATCAATATTCATACCAATCTGCCCAAGCAAAATATGACTACTTCTGATTTTATTACTTCGGGCTTTCTGCCCTCCACAGCCTCCATCCAACCTTATCATTCCCCAACCCCACACAGCCCGATTTTACCTTCTACGCAAAATACATAAACACAACTGCTGTGGCAGACTCCATTGTTTTGCCTGCTCCTATCCCACTGAATTCATCTCCACATTCCTCGACTCTATCCTATTCCCCTTGACCAATCCCTCTGGACCTATGTGCAAGACGGCTCACACGGCCATCATCAGCCTATCTCTAGTGTGCGGGTGGGGAGCCGGGTGACGAGGGCGTGTGATGGGTCGTTACTGCGGGACCTCAGCTCTCAGATATAAACAGTGCTGGGCTGGTGTTGCTCCCGCCGGGTATCTGGGCTGACAGTGGGCCGAGTTGCATCGGGAGGAAGGCTATCCCGACTGTGGGGCTGATGGGGTGACATCAGCCAGGGGTGAGGTGGATGGAGGTGGTTGAAAAATCTCAGGCTGTGTCCCCACCCCTGGTCGAATGCCCAACGTCAGTCGCAAGTAAACTGCCAGACACGGCCGGAATGGTGGTGAACACAGGGGAAGAGGGGGCGGCAACTGACCAGAATTACCCCAGTAGAGTCAAAAGCCTCGGTAACCGAACGCCCTCCTGCACAGCAATCCTGTGCTTCCCTGGGTTTCGGAGGGTACAGCTGTTTTACATTCAGGGCTGACGCCCAGAGATGGAGCATAGAACAAACAGTACAGCACAACTTTTATGCCAAACATGCGCCGTTAAACTGATCTCCTTTGCTTGTACGATCAAGTCCCTGAATATGCATGTGTCTATCTGAACGCCTCTTAAATGCCACTCCCCCACGCGTGTTCCAGGCACCCACCACACTCAGTGTGTAAAACAAAATCACCACATATTTGTTTAGTCTAGAGAAACAGAGTGGAAACAAGCCCTTTGGCCCACCAGGTCCGCGCCGACCAGCGATCCCCACACATTAACACTATCCTACACCCACTAGGGACAATTGTTACATTTACAAATCCAATTAACCTACAAACCTGTAAGTCTTTTAAGTGTGGAAGGAAACCGAAGATCTCGGAGAAAACCCATGGGGAGAACGAACAAACTCCGTATAGGCAGCAGCCGTAGTGGTGATCGAGCCTGGATCTCCAGTGCTGCATTCACTGTAAGGCTGCGCCACCGTGACCGCCCTTCAAACGTTTCTCCTTCAAACATTTCCCCTCTCACTTATAGCCATTCCCTTGGTGTAGGGCATTATCAACCTGGGAAAAAGATTCTGTCATGATTTTATATCCTCCTATCAGGTCTCACCTCAACCTCTATCATTTCAGAGAAAACACTCCATCTACGCAACCTTTCGCTGTAGCTAATACCCTATAATCCAGACAGCATTCTGGTAAACCTCTGCACCCTCTACAAAGCCTCCACATCCTTCCTGTAAATGGGCACCCAGAACTGCATGCAATACTCCCAATGCAGCAAACCAATATTTGCTCCTGTGGGAATGACTGACCTGGGAGCTGGGAGCTGACCCTGTGACCCCGCTGACTGGCAGTGGCTTCAGGGATAAGTGGCCACACCTGGTCTTGCATTGCATCCTGGGTGGTCTAGCCAGTGCAAGCTCTTGCCGCGGGTACTGGACCAAGGGTGGGGGTCAGGTAGAAAAAAGCACCTCAAAACTCAATGTCAATCCACAATGTTATCCCTCTGCAAGTGTGTGTGCGCTGCAAAGATGTGCACCATGTCAACATGCGCCCATCTCCCTGCCTAACTGTGTCTATGTCTACTAGCTCTGTGCCTATCTAACTCTGTCTCTGTGTCTGTATCTGTCTAACTCTGGGTCTCTGTCTTTAGCTGGCTATGTGTCTGTATCTCTCTAGCTCTGTGACTGGGTCTGTGTCTGTATCTGTTTAACTCTGTGTCTGTTTAACTGTGTTTAACTCTGTCTGTGTATGTCTCTCTGTCCTGGTGTTTGTCTAACTCATGTCTGTCTCTGTGTCTGTGTGTTTGTCTAACTCCGTGCCTGTGCGCATCCTTCCATGGATAGCACTCACTTTCTCTGAGTGGGAGTCAGAAGTTCACATCCCACTGCAGACACAAAGCCACCTCAGCAACTGAGATCTACATGGACTTTTAGTAGCATGACATGCTTTGGTTTTGCACTATTATGGTCTGGTCATTTGTCTGTAAAATTGCCGGAAGTAAGAATTTCATTGCTTTGTTCCAGGTGTACAAGAACGTTCCATTAAATGCCGTTGACAAACCTTCCATCGTGTGGGTTCTTCCCAAAGATGAGCAGCTGGTAAAAATGGCTGCTGTAAATTGTTGACTGTGGATGATCAGCCATGGTCACAATGAATGGAGAGTGTAAAGACCACAAGGAAAGTGATCTACAAAATTGCTGGGGAAACTCAGCGGGTGCAGCAGCATCTATGGAGCGAAGGAAATAGGCGACGTTTCGGGCCGAAACCCTTCTTCAAGTGATCTTGCTGGTTGTCTACTAGACCACTTGGCCAACAAGATCACATACATCAGGCTATTGTACATCAACCACAGCTCTACTAACGTTATGGCCTGGTTACCTAGTATTACTGCTTATTAATTTGTTTTGTATATTTATTTGTGTTATTGCATTAACAAGGTCCGTAAAGCTGTAACAAGTAAGAATTTCACTGCTTTGTAGCTGGTGCAATCAAATGTTCTACTATTGACTTAATTTTCTCTCTGTCTGACATTGATGTATAAGAGTCTGCAGTGAGACACTTGTAGTTTGACATAGAGGCTGAGAGAGGGAGACAGAGAACCCTTTAGTTGTCTTTTCACACTCATGCGCTTGTCCACCCTCACACATACATGATAGAAAGAGGCACAAGTACAGTTGTATATGTAAACAGGGAACGAGAGATGTATAGGGTTACACAGGAGGAGTGGCGTGCGCACACACACACACACACACAAAGATGCACTTCGAGAGGAAGGGAGAGAAAGAACAGGCAGTAACACCTGTAGTCTGACACAGATGAAGAGTGGGAAAAACAGAGGGAGACACATGCGCTCTCACAAGCAGAGAGAGAGGATAATTACATGCAGTCTGAAACGTGGGGGGCTGATTGAGAGCGAGAGAGAGATGTGCAGACTCGTATACATCAATGTCAGACAGGCATTCGATCCAATTTGTGATCCCAGCTACAAAGACAGATGTGTACAGCAATTCGTTCTTCCCCCGCACAATTAAAGCATGGAATAATCTCCACCCTACTATAGTTACCCAACCAGATGCAACTAAATTTAAAGTAGCTCTTTCTTCCCAATAACCCTTTCTGGCTTAAGCCCTCCCTTCACCACTTCCAGTTTAAATTCCATTTGGAATATTTTGGAGAACCAAGAAACCAAGAACCAAGGAGAGAAAATTAACAGTCAAGACTAAAGCATTTGATTGTACCAGCAACAAAGCAGTGAAATTCTTACTTGCTATAGGTTTACGGGCCTTGTTAATGCAATAACACAAATAAATATACAAATCAAATTAATAATCAGTAATACTAGGTAACCAGACCATAACGTTAGTAGAGCTGTGGTTGTTGTACAACAGCCTGATGTATGTGGTCTTGTTGTCCAAGTGGTCTAGTAGACAACCAGCAAGATCACTTTCCTTGTGGATCTTTACATTCTCTCTGTAAACTAATACCTTCCAGTTCTGGACTATACCCTAGAAATAAGACAGTGACCAATCACCTTATTTATGCCTCTCACGATTTTGTACGATACCATTGTGGAATTTTACCCAAAACAGCCTTGGTGACAGTAGCCACAAACTAGAATATTTTCATAAAATCCCATTTGTTTCACCAAGGTTGTCCTTCAGTGAAGAAAATCTGGTCATTACCCGATCGGACTTGTTTGTGAATCTAGGCCTATCCATGTGGTCGACTGTGAACTGCTTCCTCAGTCCTGGGGCATTTAGAGGTGGAGAATAAATGATCAAAGTGTTCATCCAACAAATTAATTAACGGATATTGTCATATTTGCAAAGTGGAAGATGTGCATATTTGTTGGGGGTCAATGATCCCAGGAGATCCTCAGGGACCAACCATCTTCAGCTCTTTATGGATGATCTTCCATTTTACGATCACATCTTGGTTGTATGACTCCACAAATCAATATGAATCATAGGTCCTGCCGTGCCTGCAGGCAGCAAGAACAGGAAGTATTCAGCCAAGGGCACTACACAACAGCAGGCAGTGGCCATCTCTAAAGGTGGAGGTTCTAATGTTCAAGAAGGAACTGCAGATGCTGGAAAATCGAAGGTACACAAAATTGGTGGAGAAACTCAGCGGATACAGCAGCATCTATGGAGCGAAGGAAATAGGCAACGTTTCGGGCCGAAACCCAAAGGCCCGAAACGTTGCCTATTTCCTTCACTCCATAGATGCTGCCGTACCTGCTGAGTTTTTCCAGCAATTTTGTCTACCGTGGAGGTTCTAATGTTTTCTCTCAATGTGTTATCATCACAGTCCCCCCTCCATTCAATGAGCTGGATAGCACTATTGGGCAGAAACCTACCAGGACCAGCCATAAACAGGACCTTGGTATCCAGTACCAGTCACTCACCTCTTGAAACCCTTTCACCAACTCCAAATTAAAGGATTAATACTCTGTACTTACCCTGATTAATTTAAATATAGCAATATGCATTGAGCTTGATATCATCCTAAACATAACGATCCCCTTGACTGGCTCACTGTCCAGCTCCCTAACTATTCATTCACACGGCCAACAGCTACAAAATACAGATAAAAACATAAGAAGCAGAAGTTAGTGTAGATGCCACCATGCTTTCTTCTCTTTGCCACTGATGGCAGGAGATTCACAAGCCTGAAGCCCCACACCACCAAGTTCAGGAACAGTTACTTTCCTTGACACTCTCCTCCGCTTAGCACCTATACCCAGCCACACACTCTCCTCCGCTTAGCGGAGTTGGTCCTCACCCTCAACAACTTTACATTTGACTCCTCCCATTTCCTCCAAACACAAGGCGTAGCTATGGGCACACGCATGGGCCCCAGCTACGCCTGCCTCTTTGTCGGGTACGTTGAACAATCCATGTTCGAGACGTACCAGGGCCCCATCCCCGACCTCTACCTCCGTTACATTGACGACTGCTTTGGCGCCACCTCCTGCACCTACACACAACTGACTGACTTCATCCACTTCACCACCAACTTCCATCCGGCACTCCAATACACCTGGACGATTTCCGACACGTCCCTACCATTCCTTGACCTCACCATCTCCATCGCAGGGGACAGACTCCTGACCGACATACATTACAAACCCACTGACTCACATGGCTATCTGGACTACACGTCTTCCCACCCTGCCCCCTGTAAAGACTCCATCCCCTACTCCCAATTCCTCCGCCTACGCCGCATCTGTTCCCAGGATGAGACATTTCATACCAGGGCATCGGAAATGTCCTCGTTCTTCAGGGAACGGGGATTCCCCTCCGCCACCATAGATGAGGCTCACACCAGGGTCTCATCCATACCCCGTAACACTGCTCTCTCTCCCCATCCCCGCACACGCAACAAGGGCAGAGTCCCTCTGGTCCTCACCTTTCACCCCACCAGCCGGCAAATACAACGCATAATCCTCCGCCATTTCCGCCACCTCCAACGTGACCCCACCACTCGCCACATCTTCCCATCTCCCCCCATGTCTGCCTTCCGCAAAGACCGCTCCCTCCGCAACTCCCTCGTCAATTCTTCCCTTCCCTCCAGCACCACCCCCTCCCCGGGCACTTTCCGTTGCAACCGCAAGAAATGCAACACCTGTCCCTTCACCTCCCCCCTCGACTCCATCCAAGGTCCCAAGCAGTCGTTCCAGGTGCGACAAAGGTTCACCTGTATCTCCTCCAACCTCATCTACTGCATCCGCTGCTCTAAATGTCAGCTGATTTACATCGGTGAGACCAAGCGTAGGTTGGGCGATCGTTTCGCCGAACACCTCCGCTCAGTCCGCAATAACCTACCTGACCTCCCGGTGGCTCAGCACTTCAACTCCCCCTCCCATTCCCAATCCGACCTCTCTGTCCTGGGTCTCCTCCATTGCCAGAGTGAGCAACAGCGGAAATTGGAGGAACAGCACCTCATATTCCGTCTGGGGACCTTGCGTCCTTATGGCATTAACATAGAATTCTCCCAATTTGGCTAGCCCTTGCTGTCTCCTCCCCTTCCTTAACCCTCTAGCTGTCTCCTCCCACCCTCCCATCCGCCCGCCCTCGGGCTCCTCCTCCTCCTCCCCTTTTCCTTCTTTCTTTCCCCCACCCCCCATCAGTCTGAAGAAGGGTTGCGGCCCGAAACGTCGCCTATTTCCTTCGCTCCATAGATGCTGCTGCACCCGCTGAGTTTCCCCAGCAATTTTGTGTACCTTCGATATTCCAGCATCTGCAGTTCCCTTTTGAACACTTTCCTACAACTGTCAGGTTCCTGAACTAACCCGTACAATTCCTAATCCTATCTTGGACCACCTCTTGTAATACCATGGACTTATTTAATTGTGTTTTGCACTGTTTTTTGCAGTCTTTTTTTTCAGTTTTGTAGAAACTGTAATTTATAATTCATGTTTTATGTTGTCTGACACTCTGCGCCTGTGATAATAATAATAATAATAATATATCTTTTATTGTCATTGCACGTCAGTGCAACGAGATTTAGTGTGCAGCTCCACTGATGTACAAGAAAGGTAAATAAATACAATACATAAATAAACAAGCTGAATTGATTGACGTGACCATCTGAGGGAGACTGTCCAAAGGGGGTGGGTGGGGGGGGCACTCATTAGGGCCGGTTCAGAGCCGCTATAGCTCTTGGGATAAAACTGTTCCTGAGTCTGGAGGTTCGGGCGTAGAAGGCCTTGTAACGTCTGCCGGAGGGAAGTAGTTGAAACAGACCGTGGCAGGGGTGTGATGAGTCCTTATGGATGCTGAGGGCCTTCCTGAGGCACTGCGTGTGGTAGATGCCCTCCAAGGCTGGTAGCTCTGTCCCGATGATCCGCTGCGCTCTGTTGACGACGCGCTGAAGAGCTCTCCTCTCCGCCTCCGTGCAGCTGAGATACCACACAGAGATGCCATACGTTAGTATGCTCTCTGTGGTGCAGCGGTAGAACGTTGTCAGCAGCTGTTGGGGCAGACCAGTCTTTTTTAATGTCCTCAGGAAGAACAGTCGTTGCTGTGCCTTCTTGACCAGCGCGGCGGTGTTTGTGGACCATGTGAGGTCTTCTGAAATGTGAGTGCCCAGAAACTTAAAGCTACTGCAAGGAAGATTTTGATTGTAACGGTACCTACCGTACTTGTGCAGAATACAGAGAGTAGTAGACACTGCCTGTCCAGCACATATACAGACCACTCTGCCATTCAAGGAATCTATAGGAGCTATTGCCTAAAACAAGCATTGTTAATATAACCTGGACCTGTGTCTTCTCGCTACTACCATCAGGAAGAAGGTATAGCGGTCGGCAAACCGTGATCACCAGATTGAAGATCAACTTTCTCCCAGTAATTATCAGGCTCTTGAACACCACACAACACTAACCTGAACAACTATGACGCACAATGGATTGTGTCTTCATTTTCTGCACGGTTACAGACCTACGGTTATCTACTATTACGGCTTTTAATTGATTGTATTTTGGATTATCGTATATTATCTGTGCGTGATTGCATATTATGAGCCAATAAGTAAGAATTTAATTGCAGTAAGTAAGAATTTAATTGTTCCCTTGTTGGTACATATGACAATGAAACATTCTAGACACTTAATCTCGATTTGACTTGGCCTGACTATTTGACCCCTTGTGCCTGCTGCAACATTTAATTCATGACTAATCTGTTATATCAGCACCACGTTCCACCACAAATCCCAAATCACTTGATCGATCCTTGCCTTGAGTATAGAGAATTCCAATGGCTCAACATCCTGTGGGTGAAAATGTTTCTTCTCATCTCTTCTTGAATGGCTGACCTCTTATTTTGAGACTGTGGCCAATGGTTCCAAATAACCCCGGCATACTCCACATCAGACCTTCAAACCCTACAATAATATTCTACATTTCAAAAGCACTAGAGATCTTCGCCTTGGCTACATCAATACCTCATCTCAAGCTAGGGATACCTACTTGTTAGAAGGAGAGTGGTAACAGGCTTGTGGGAGTGCCAACACCAGTAGGTTCCCCTCAAATGCCTTCATTAGGATGTCTGTTGCTGTTGCTGGTGCCGGGTCTTCGTCCTGGAACACCTGGTATCATGGGAGAGGGATCTTCACTGTACCACCCACCATCTTCCCAAGGGCTAATGGAGATTGGCAGTTAATATCCCCACCCCATCAATTATGTAGAAAAATGGAGCAAGGCAAGCAGCAACAGATTAAAGTAATCAGAAACTAGCCAACGTGTGCTTTGGACGGCAGGATTGCATGGAATCCAAGGAGAGATAGCTGAATAGATTGAAAATTGGCCTCATGGATGGAAACAGAGGGTGATGGTGGAAGGTTTCTCCTCAGACTGGACACCTGTGACTAGTGGTGCGCGTCAGGGTTCGGTGCTGGGCCACCCACTGTTTGTCATCTATATCAATAACCATATAACAATTACAGCACGGAAACAGGCCATCTCGACCCTTCTAGTCCATGCCGAACACATAATCTCTCCTAGTCCCATATACCTGCGCTCAGACCATAACCCTCCATTCCTTTCCCATCCATATAACTATCCAATTTATTTTTAAATGATAAAAACGAACCTGCCTCCACCACCTTCACTGGAAGCTCATTCCACACAGCTACCACTCTCTGAGTAAAGAAGTTCCCCCTCATGTTACCCCTAAACTTCAGTCCCTTAATTCTCAAGTCATGTCCCCTTTTTTGAATCTTCCCTACTCTCAGTGGGAAAAGCTTTTCCACGTCAACTCTGTCTATCCCTCTCATCATTTTAAAAACCTCTATCAAGTCCCCCCTTAACCTTCTGCGCTCCAAAGAATAAAGCCCTAACTTGTTCAACCTTTCTCTGTAACTTAGTTGCTGAAACCCAGGCAACCCAGGCAATAATTTGGATGAGAACATACATGGCAAGATTAGCAAGTTTTGCAGCTAGTGAAGAGGGTTGTGAAAAATTGCAGTAGCATCTTGTTCGATTGGCCAGGTGGGCTGAGGATTGGTTGATGGATACAGAGAAATATAGGTGTTGCATTTTGGGAAGTCCACATAGGCAGGACCTACACAGTGAAATGGCAGGGCTCTGGGGAGTGTTGTAGAGCAGAGGGAAATGTGAGTGCAGGTGCATGGTTCCTTGAAGATGAATATGGTGGTCAAAATAGATAGGGTGCTCATCAGTCAGAGTATTGAGTATAGAAGTTGGGAGATCATGTTGCAGATGTATAAGACGTTGTTGAGGCCGCATTTAGCATATTGTGTTCAGTTCTGGGCACCATGTTATACGAAAGATGTTGTCAAGCTGGAAAGGATGCAGAGAAGATCTACAAGGATGTTGCCAGGACTAGAGGGTCTGAGCTATAGGGAGAGGTTTAGTAGGCATGCTGGAAGATGAGGGGTGGTGTTACAGAGATGTATAAATCATGAGAGGAATAGATCGGGTAGATGCACAAAGTCTCTTGCCCAGTGCTTCGAGGACCAGAGGACATGGGTTTAAGGTGAAGGGGAAAAGATTTAATAGGAATCTGAGGGGTAACTTTTTCACACAAAGGGTGGTGGGTGTATGGAACAAGCTACCAGAGGAAGGGGTTGAGGCTGGGACTATTCCAACGTTTAGGAAAGTTAAAGAAAGAACTGCAGATGCTGGAACAATCGAAGAAAGTTAGAAAGGTACATATATTATACAGGGTTGGAAGGATGTGAACCAATGCGTGCAGGTGGGACTAGTGTAGCTGGGACATGTTTGCCGGTGTGGGCAAGTTGGACTGAAGGGCCTGTTTCCACGCTGTATTACTCTATGACAATATGGAGAGAAAGGTTCTAGTCTTCGAAGCCTGCTGCATGAAAGACAATAGCAATTCAACAGGAATTTACAGAAGTGATTTGAAAAATTATTGAAATGTAAACCTTGCCAAGACCAGGGTCTTAGAGGCTTTCTTAAGGAGGTAGCAGAATTGGATCCTTCTGCACCGAGTCAGCAGCAAAGCAGTGTTTCAGATAGTACTGTTGCATTACAGCTCTGGCCATTTGTGTTCAATCCCCACCTCCAGCTCTGTGTGGTTTGCATGTAATCCCTTTGGTTGTGTGGGTTTCCAACTGGGTGCTCTAGTTTCCTCCCATATCCCAAATTATGCTTGTTGGTTAATTCACTACTATAAGTTAGCTCTAGTGTAGCTGAGTGGATGGACATAGGAAAGAGAATAGTTTGCAGGATCACAGGGAAATAAGAAAATGGGACTGATGGGATTGCATGGATGGAAGCCGCAGGGACCCGATGGACAATAGTCTCCTTAGCATCGGAGGTGTCAAAGTTACAGTTGAATAAAGGGGACTATGGAGCCATGAGCTGGCCATAGTTGACTGGAAAGATGCCCTAGCAGGGATGACATTGGAACAACAATGGCAGGTATTTCTGGGAATAATACAGAAGGTGCAGGATCAGTTCATTCCAAAGAGGAAGAAAGATTCCAAGGGGAGTAAGGGGTGACCGTGGCTGACGAGGGACGTCAGGAACAGTATCAATATAAAAGAGAAGTAGTACAACATAGCAAAGATGAGCGGGAAGCAAGAGGATTGGGTAATGTTTAAGGAGCAACAGAAGATAACAAAAAAGGCAATACGAGGAGAAAAGATGAGGTATGAAGGTCAGCTAGCCAAGAATATAAAGGAGGATAGTAAAAGCTTCTTTAGGTATGTGAAGAGGAAAAAATTACAAGACCAAAGTTGGACGCTTGAAGACTGAAAAAGATGAATTTATTATGGGGAACAAGGTAATGGCAGATGAGTTGAACAGGTACTTTGGATCTGTCTTCACTAATGCCCCTGTCCCACTTAGGAAACCTGAACGGAAACCTCTGGTGACCTTGCGCCCCACCCAAGGTTTCCGTGAGGTTCCCGGAGGTTTTGGTCACTCTCCCTAATGGTCGAAAGTGGTTTCCGCGGAGTCATAGAAACATAGAAAATAGGTGCAGGAGTATGCCATTCGGCCCTTTGAACCTGCACCGCCATTCAATATGATCATGGCTGATCATCCAACTCCGTATCCTGTACCTGCCTTCTCTCCATACCCCCTGATCCCTTTAGCCACAAGGGCCACATCTAACTCCCTCTTAAATATAGCCAATGAACTGGCCTCAACTACCATCTGTGGCAGAGAGTTCCAGAGATTTACCACGCTCTGTGTGAAAAATGTTTTTCTCATCTCGGTCCGAAAGGATTTCCCTTTTATCCTTAAACACTTGACCCCTTGTCCTGGACTTCCCCAACATCGGGAACAATCTTCCTGCATCTAGCCTGTCCAACCCCTTAAGAATTTTGTAAGTTTCTATAAGATCCCCCCTCAATCTTCTAAATTCTAGCGAGTACAAGCCAAGTCTATCCAGTCTTTCTTCATATGAAAGTCCTGACATCCCAGGAATCAGTCTGTACTCCCTCTATGGCAAGAATGTCTTTCCTCAGGTTTGGAGACCAAAACTGTACACAATACTCCAGGTGTGGTCTCACCAATACCCTGTACAACTGCAGTAGAACCTCCCTGCTCCTATACTCAAATCCTTTTGCTATGAATGCTAACATACCATTCGCTTTCTTCACTGCCTGCTGCACCTGCATGCCTACTTTCATGGCCTCCATGGCCAGAGTGAGCAACACCGGAAATTGGAGGAACAGTACCTCATATTCCGCTTGGGGAGTCTGCATCCTGCGGGCATGCACATTGAATTCTCCCAATTTTGTTAGCCCTTGCTGTCTCCTCCCCTTACTCAGCCCTCGGGCTGTCTCCGCCCATCCCTCAGCCCTCGGGCTCCTCCTCCTCCTTTTTCCTTCCCTCTCTCCGTCACCCCCTATCAGTCTGAAGAAGGGTTTCGGCCCGAAACATTGCCTATTTCCGTCGCTGCATAGATGCTGCTGCACCCGCTGAGTTTCTCCAGCATTTTTGTGTACCTGCCTACTTTAAATGACTGGTGTACCATGACACCCAGGTCTCGTTGCATCTCCCCTTTTCCTAATCGGCTACCATTTAGATAATAGTCTTATTTTCCTGTTTTTGCCACCAAAGTGGATAACCTCACATTTATCCACATTATACTGCATCTGCCATGCATTTGCCCACTCACCCAGCCTATCCAAGTCACCTTGCAGCCTCCTAGCATCCTCCTCACAGCTAACACTGCCCCCCAGCTTCGTGTCATCCGCAAACTTGCAGATGTTGCATTCAATTCCCTCGTCCAAATCATTAATATATATTGTAAATAGCTGGGGTCCCAGCACTGAGCCTTGCGGTACACCACTAGTCACTGCCTGCCATTCTGAAAAGGACCCGTTTACTCCTACTCTTTGCTTCCTGTTTGCCAGCCAGTTCTCTATCCACATCAATACTGAACCCCCAATACCATGTGCTTTAAGTTTGTATACTAATCTCTTATGTGGGACCTTGTCGAAAGCCTTCTGAAAGTCCAGATATAACACTTCCACTGGTTCTCCCTCATCGGGGCTTCTTCTATGTTCCTGCGATTATTTCGACAAAATCAAAACCGGCCTCGACTAAAATTAGGTTGCCGTTTGGTCGAAGCCAGTGGAGTATTTACTCCACTCCGCTATTTACTCACCGGCAGTCGAAGGCAACCTCCTTCGCTGACCGGCCATTTTGATTGGCCCATTGGAGTTTTCAGCAAAGATCCTATAGGATCTTTGGTTTTCGGAACCTAGAACATCCGCCGGAAGGTAAAATGCCCGCTAACTTTATTAAACTTCTTAAAACTGTCTCCACTCCTTCTACCCCCCTTCTCTCCGCTTCTATCCGCTTCTCTCCCCTTCTCTCTCCTTCTCTCTCCTTCTCTCCCATTCTCTTCCCCTTCTCTTCCTCCCCCCGCGCTCTCTAAAGGACTCACCGTGCTCTGTGGCAGCCGTTTACCTTCCTTTTCATCGCGCAAACAGCGCTCCTCCGCTGTCCCTGGCCCCCACCTTCGTGGTGTGTGTGTGTGTGTGTGTGTGTGTGTGTGTGTGTGTGTGTGTGTCAGCAAAGATCCTGTAGGATCTTTGGTCAGTAGATGCAGCTCACGCTTCGGTCGAGGCTTTCCAGGCGAGTGACCAAAACCTCTGGCGACTCATGGAAACCGTGGGTGGGGCGCAAGATTACTAGAGGTTTCCGTTCAGGTTTCCTAAGTGGGACTGTGGCATTAGGAAGACACAAACAATCTTCCTGATGTACTAGTGCCAGAGGATCTGGGGTGACAGAGGTACTGAAGGAAATCCACATTAGGCAGGAAATGGTGTTGGGTAGACTGATGGGGCTGAAGGCTGATAAATCCCCAGGGCCTGATGGTCTGCATCCCAGGGTACTCAAGGAGGTGGCTCTAGAAATCGTGAATGCATTGGTGATCATTTTCCAATGTTCTATAGATTCAGGATCAGTTCCTGTGGATTGGATGGTAGCTAATGTTATCCCACTTTTTAAGAAAGGCGGTAAAGAGAAAACGGAATTATACACCATTTAGCCTGACATCGGTGGTGGGGAAGATGCTGGAGTCAATTATAAAAGATGAAATAGAGGCACATTTGGATAGCAGTCAGCATGGATTTACGAAGGGGAAATCTTGCTTGACTAATCTTCTGGAATGTAACTAGGAAAATGGACATGGGAGAGCCAGTGGATGTAGTGTACCTGGACTTCCAGAAAGCATTTGATAAGGTCCCACATAGGAGATTAGTGGGCAAAATTAGGGCACATGGTATTGGGCAGAGAGTGCTGACATGGATAGAAAATTGGTTGGCAGGCAGGAATCAAAGAGTAGGGATTAACGGGTCCCTTTCAGAATGGCAGGCAGAGACTAGTGGAGTACCGCAAGGCTCGGTGCTGGGACCGCAGCTATTTACAATATACATCAATGATTTAGATGAAGGGATTCAAAGTAACATTAGCAAATTTGCAGATTTCACACAGCTGTGTGACAATGTGAACTGTGAGAAGGATGCTATGAGAATGCACGGTGACTTGGACAGGTTGGGTGAGTGGGCAGATGCATGGTAGATGCAGTTTAATGTGGATAAATGTGAGGTAATCCACTTGGGTAGCTAAAACAGGAAGGCAGATTACTATCTAAATGGCGTCAAGTTGGGAAAAGGGGAAGTACAACGGGATCTGGGTGTCCTTGTTCATCAGTCAATGAAAGGTACTGCAGGTACAGCAGGCAGTGAAGAAAGCGAATGGCATGTTGGCCTTCATAACACGAGGAGTTGAGTATAGGAGCAAAGAGGTCCTTCTGAAGTTGTATAGGGCCCTAGTGAGACCACACCAGGAGTATTGTGTGTCGTTTTGGTCCCCTAATTTGAGGAAAGATATTCTTGCTATTGAGGGAGTGCAGCGTAGGTTTACAAGGTTAATTCCCGGGATGGCGGGACTGTCATATGCTGAAAGAATGGAGCAGCTGGGCTTGTACACTCTGGAGTTTAGAAGGATGAGAGGATATCTCATTGAAACATATAAGATTATTAAGGATTTGGACACGCTAGAGGCAGGAAACATGTTCCCGATGTTGAGGGAGCCCAGAACCAGGGGCTACATTTTAAGAATAAGGGGTAAGCCATTTAGAATGGAGACGAGGAAACACTTCTTCACACAGAGAGTTGCGAGTCTGTGGAATTCTCTGCCTCAGAGGGCGGTGGAGGCCAGTTCTCTGGATGCTTTAAAGAGAGAGCTAGATAGTGCTCTTGAAGATAGCGGAGTCAGGGGATATGGGGAGAAGGAACGGGATACTGATTAGGGATGATCAGCCATGATCACATTAAATGTCGATGCTTGCTCGAAGGGCCGAATGGCCTATTCCAGCCACTTCTTCCTGAAACTCAATAGCCAATTAAAAGAATAGCTGGAACTTCCAAAGGTGTTGCTGTTGGACTGAGTGATGTGTGTGAGATGTCCCCTCTTATGGCTTCAATCATTGCCATTATTTAACGACTGGTTGATGAGCCCACATTGACAGGGATATGGATTCTGTGCAGGTAGACGAGAGATGGTCTTGGTATCAAGTTTGGCACAGCCATTGTGGGCCGAAGGGCCTGTTCCTGTGCTATACTGTTTCATATTGTACGAGTGCAGCCTTCATTGGGACTGTGCTTTCTTTTACAGTTGCCCTGTCAGCACCAGTGTGGCACGCGGTGCAAGTCACAGTCGACACCGGAGAGAGCCCTGTGTTCGCAGTGCTCAGACGACAACAGTGGCCTGATGAGCATCAGACAGGGAGACTGCCACGCCTCCACCTGCCGGAACACTGGAGCCTCGGCACCCAACATCTGCTCCTTACCCCAGTGGCCAAGGCACCTACTCCTGCAGAACAGCGGGGCTCAGGCCTCCACAACAGTAACCTCACAGAGCTGTAACGGACACGGCACCTCAGCCTTCTCTGGACATTAAAGCATCGTGTCTGTCTCACCTTCTTATGAAGAGCTGGTAGAAATGAGAAGTAATTAAAGCTTGGTAAAAGAGTAACTATTGGCAGCCATGTCAGCATCAATGAATGTATAAGGGGCATATACCATGTAGATAGATACATGGGACCAGGCACGGAAATCGCTATCAAAATATGGAGGGGACAGGGGAGACACAATTTCTTGGCGGCCGCGCGCGCATGCGCACACACACACGCGAGGCTTCGGAGGATCAATCCAGCGCTAAATGCAGCTCAACTCTGCCTGTCTCGCTGGGTTAACCTACAACCCTGCCTGTACTGACGGGACACCAGCGCTGCTTCTCCGCGCTGGCTGTAAACCTGGGCCATATTTCCCGCAAGTCCAGGCATGGCTGTAGGTTAACCAGGCGGGACAGGCAGAGTTGAGCTGGGTTTAGCGCTGCTTCTCTGAGCTGGCTGGCTTCCCTGGGGGCACAGCTCCCGTCTGACTCCCGACCTCTCTGGCCACCCCCGGACGGGGGCACTCAGGTGGGGACGGGACAGAGCCGGGATCGATCCTGGCTGCAGATGAGGCGGAGGTCTGTGTCCAAGGCTGCCGAGAGTGTTTTGGCACGTGTCCCTACTCCAATCACCATGCTGAATTATCATGTCCCGCCTTCATTGCCTGCTGACCGACGTATCATCCAATCGGCCCCCTCGATCAGCAGTCCCACCCCCACTGTCTCACGGAAAGCGGAGATTTCACCGGGTTTTAAAATCCGGATTACAAAAAATGAGGGGATTGTCCCCCACCTCTCAAAACGGCGGGGGGGGGGGGGGGGGGGGGGACGTGTCCCACCTGGCCCCCCCCCCCCCCCGGGATTTCCGCCCCTGCATGGGACCAAGGCTTGCAGGGTGTGAGGGCAACCTGTAGAAACAAGGTTATATTACTGTCAAGACTAACATTAAATATAAAGCTCCTGACAATAATTAACTGTGAAATGCATCAATAGTGTTGGAAAATAGTGCCAGTCTTTACATCATTAATTAAGGTAATGGGTCAAGCCACATGGTGAATCACTGCATAGACCAACCGAGCAAACCACACCAGCGCAGCGGACACGGCACACCCACATGCAACGCTCACACTCAACAGTGGAGATTCACACTCTCACAGCCAAACACAGGAACACATGCATAGCCATGATGACACTGCACGGACCCACCATGTCCCCACTGAATCACCACACAGTCACACTGATCCTACCCTCATCCCATTTGATTCTCCACCCAGATTTTACTGCTCACCTACAAAGTAGGGCCAATCTGCAGTAGTCAATTAGCCAAACATCAGTATATTTTGGGGATATGGGAGGGAACTAGAGAAAATTCACATGGTCACGGGGAGACGGTGCACAGGGTGCACTGAAGGTCAGGATTGAACGTGGTCTCCGGCGCTGTGAGGCAGTGACTAGACCAGCAGTGAAACTACTGCCATTATTGGCTCATGCTCACACAAACACAGACTCAGTGACACTGTCCTGACCAGATCCACATCCCTTGATTCCCTTAACAATTGAAACCCTATCCCTCCGTAAAGGGACAAATTGAATATTTAGAGGGACGTTACGTAAACTAGTGGTGGACAAATTGCTGGTATTCATATCTCAGAAAGTATAAACCTTCACTTTGAGATTAATTAGGGACATATCATGACTGTGTTAAAGTTGTGAAAAAATTGAATTTAATTGTCTCCACATTTGGGGAGATGCACAGGGGAAGTTACAATAAAGGGGAGGATATTAGTTGACGTGTAGAATACCCCTCAGATTGTCATGGGAGCAGGACTCATTACATATGGCAAAGAGTGAGTCAATTCAGCCCATCGGGTGATGCTCGGTTCACAACGTTATCCCATTCACTGATTATCTCTGTAACCTGTTCCACCCACTTGCACTAGAAGCTGCTCGGCTTTGGGATGTGAGAGGCAGGGAAACCGGCATGGTTTTTCATGGCAGTCCTGAGGGTGCAGTGGTGTAAGTATGCAAGCTTTGGTGAGTAAGGGAACTGCAGGGACCATCGAGTGGAAAAATCCCAATTATACCAACATGGAATTGTGACAAAGTAAGAGGCCATTTCATCCACTGAGCCTGAGCCAACTCCATAAAAACCTTCAATGAGTGCAATCTAATGTCTGTTCTCTGCTTTCAGCTTCAAACTATTTCTTCAGTAGGTTACCCTTTTCCTGGCTGCACATTACTGTTGAATCTGCTGCCACTGGTTCTGCAGTTGCTCAGCATTTGGGAAAGCGACTGCAGTTATAGGACTGAGATTCTGGGATTCTTGAGTCAATATTTGGAGACTGGAAATCTAGGTTTGTAATTCTGGGTTTGAGATTCAGGGCTCTGACTTAATGGCACATCGCAGGTCTGGCATTGTAGAATTGTGATCAAATACTCAGGATTTGGGGATTGGATTGTATGGTTGGGGATTTAGATCAAAACTTAGACCAATTTTAATTCAGAAATTCATGATATTGATTCTTTTATGCAAAATAGATACAAGAAAGTGATGATCTATATTAAAAGCAGCATTTTGTAGTCACACAACAGCATCGCATGGTTTCTGATTCTATATTATTTAACCCAGACTCTCCAATTAAAATGGAAAAAAGATGAATAGGTTTATTTGCTTGCAAATATGTGAGAAAAAAAAACCCCTGTGAAATGAACAGCATTGGGCAGACCAGATCTATAACTAACCCTGAAAGGCGCCAAAGCTATTGGACATTTTAAAATTCCTTCAGACACAGAGCAACCTAATAATAATGAGTCTAAAGATAGAGGAACAGCTGGAACTGTCAAACAAGACAAGGGCTTAGAATAAAACAATCTAAGTTGACTGAGTGCATTGTGCAGGCATCTACAGACACAGTATGGAATGTGCACACAATCTCTGATCAATGGGCACAGCACTGCAGTTTATTGCTTCCACTCAGCAAAGGCATGCCATTAGCTAAGAAACTAAAGCCAGAGAAAGAGACAAAAACATACCAATAAAATAGTTTGCATGATGAACAGAGCTTCAGATCTTGGACCTCCCCTGCGTTGACCTTGTGGTGACTTTTATTTTTTTCCAGGCAATGATCTATAGATCAGCCGCGAGTTCGCGGAAGGTTCTACTTTTTGATGAAGTATTGAACTCAGGGTATCTCCTTTCATGACCTACAAGTTATGCTTCCTGTGTTTCTGCTCTGACAAAGACTGAAGGATTGTGGCATTGAACAACAACAACAGAGAACCACTCCAGTAGTAAGACTATTTACCCCGACACTGCCAGAAGCCAGGAAAGACGAGGTAACTGTAACCAAAAGAAGAGCAGTATGCACAACTCATCCCCTGGATCACACCTCCCCCTTCCTGCTCAATAAACAGAACTAGGACCCACTTCACAAGACTGAGAACTTAGATTCCACCTCACTCCTGGCTGACCCCAATGGAAGAGCACGAGGAAGAAACATGAAGCTGTGCTGCAGAATCTTTCTCAATCTTTCTTCAGATACTGGAGGGTTGACAGTGAAGTAAAATTACTTCATTAATATGCAAGTAATAAACCAAATTAAACTAAACTTACGGAACAGTCAGGATCTTGTCCTGATTCAGGATCTTTGACCTGAAGTTGCAACTTCCACCTTTTGCCTCCACAGATGCTGCTTGACGCGTTGAGTTCTTTCAGTGTACTTTATAAAAAATACACAGCAGAGGAACAGGCCCTTGGGCCCACCATGTCTGTAGTGACCACAATGCCAAATGTAACTAATCCCACTGGCCTGCGCATGGTCCATACCCCTCAATTCCCGTTCCTGTGTCTGTCTAAATGCCTCTTAAACATTGCTATCATATCTGCTTCCACCACCACCCTGGCAGCAAGTTCCAGGCACAAATCACTTTGTGTAAAAAATCTACAGAAGCAATTTCTGGTAGGTGGAAACAAAGATAATTCAGATAACACAATTGCTGTTGCTGCCGTCAAATTAATCGTGGATCTTCCAACTGGAGGAGTGTAATTAGAATGTGAAAGAGTGGTTGGAAACAAACAACAAAATTTTGGAATTGTGAGAGGCACAGTAACTGCAGAAAATCTAATATAACAGAGAATTCTGGAGTTACTCAGCAAATCTGGCAGCATCTATGGAGAGAGTTAATACAGTGGATGAGCTTGCAGCAGAACAGGCCAGGAATGTAGAGTTGAAGTTTGCCATGATCTTATTAAATGGTATAACACTACTCCTAATTTGTATGTTCATATGTAATTCAACACCCATGCCCTCTGTGCACAGAAAGAAGATCAGCTGCTGATTTTGAGCTAGCATTGGGCTTAGAGTCCTTGGCTCCCTGAATATGGCAATACAAGCAGGTAGAGTGGTAAAGAAGGCATATGATACGCTTGCTTTCATTGTTCAGGGCCTTATGTATAAGTCAGGAAGTCACGATGCAGCCAAAAAGACTGATTAGGCAGCATTTGGGGTATTGTGTGCAGTTCTGGTCACTACAGTACAGAAAGGATGTGGAATCTTTGGAGGATGAAGAAGAGGTTTATCAGAATGGTGTCTGGATCACAGTGTTAGCGTCAAGGAGAGGTTGGAAAAATGTGGATTGCTTTCTCTGGAATGCCGGAGGTTGAGGGAAGACCTGATAATAAAATGAGGAAAATAGAGATGGTAGACAGTCAGAACCTTTTTCCTAAGGTGGAAATTCCTAAGGACATTACTTTAAGCAGAGAGGGGCAAGGTTTAAAGGTGTAAGGGACACAGCGAATGGAGGGTGACTAGAAGACACTGCCAGGAGTGATGGAAGATACGAGTGGTATTTAAGATACTTTTAAATAGGCACATGGATATGCAAGGAATGGAGGGATGTTCATGTGCGGGCAGATGAGATTCGTTCATCTCAACATCATGTTTAGCACAGATTTTGTAGGCCATAGGACCTGTCCAATGCTGTACTGTTCTAAATCTATAGGAGCAGCAGAAGAAGCGAAGATGATGAGAGGGAAGGAGACATAATGTGACAGGCCACTGGAAGCTCAAGGCCATCCTTGCTGACTTAACAGTCTGTGACTGGTTTCTCCACTGCAGAGGAGACCATTTCATGAGCACCTAGTCTGCACTAAACTGGAGAAAGTGCAAACTAATTGCTGCTTCCTCTGGAGAAAGTGGATGGCGAGGAGGAATGAGGTGCAGGGCATAGTTCACTCTCTGACAGCCCTCATTTGCCTTCCTTTATTTAAACTTCCCCAGATTATGGAAGTGGAAGCTGGTGAACGGCTGCGGCTCGCCTGCAGTCCGTTTGTTTTTACCCTTTTGTGTTGTTTTTTTCGTTTTGTCTAGCTAAGTTTTTGTTTTTTTAGGTTGTGTTTATGTGTGGGGGGGTGGGGGTGGGGGGTTGAAACAGGGCTTGCTGTCTCTCCCTTCGGGGAATGCGACTTTTTTGTCGTATCCCCCTTCTCTGCCTCCGTCTGCGCTGAGGCCTAATGGCGGAGCTGGCGACCTCGAGGCTCTGGAGGCAGCCTGTCAGGACTCGCCCTGGGCTTGCTCCCATGGGGGCGGACCAGCTCGGGGCTGGAACGGCGCTCCCGTGAGGGGCTGTGACGCTCCCGTGAGGGCGGCCTGGCGAGGGGCTGAGACGTTCCCGTGTGGGCGGCCCAGCCCGAGGGAAACGGCGCTCCCGTGAGGGCGGCCCAGCCCGAGGGTAACAGCGCTCCCGTCGGGGCGGCCCAGCTCGAGGGTGGAACAGCGCTCCCGTCGGGGCAGCCCAGCTCGAGGGTGGAACGGCGCTCCCGTGAGAGCGGCCTGGCGCGGGGCTGAGACGCTCACGTGAGGGCGACCCGGCTCGGGACTGGAACGGTGCTCCGGTGGCTGAGACGGCGTTCTGGCGGCGGCGGCCTGAGTCCGGGGTTCGGCCGCGGGCCAGTGGACGACGTCGTCAACAGCTGCGTCCGCTGGACTGGAGGTCGGCAGCTTCGACCACCCCGGGCCGTGGTGTTTGAACCGGCCCGTTCGCGGAGCTCGGTGAGCCGCGGGACTGATTTACCATCGCCCGGTGGGGTATCGCCTCAGCGCAGAGGGAGAAGAGGAGGGAAGAGACTGCAGCCCTAAGATTTTTGCCTCCATCACAGTGAGTAGGTGCTTGGTGGACTCACTGTGGTGGATGTTAATTTGTGTTTACTGTCTGTTCTGTTGTCTATTATTGTATGTATGACTGCAAGCACGAAATTTTCGTTCAGACTGAAAGGTCTGAATGACAATAAAGGAAATTCAATTCAATTCAATTCAGATCAGGCATTGATGAACCAAATGGCACCAAAGGCAATATGATTCTCGTGGTTTGGCCCCGTCATAGACATTCTTGCACCCTCTTCTCTCTACAATAGACAGCACGCTCGTTTTCTCTCTTTCCCCATTCAGATGGTTCATCAACTCTGTTCCTTTCCCCACAAAACGCAATTTCAAGTTGATGTCAGGGATGGATTCTGACATTTTTGGCTCCATACTCACCAAGTAGATGGCCCTCTCTTTAGTCTCGTGTCTGCTGCCGGGTTTGTGTTGCACCATCCATTCTCAGAACACAACGTGAGACCACTGATATATTATGGGCTTGGATTGCCTAACTCCAACTGCCCATATCCACCGCCCAAAACAAGCTCCTCTCCTGCACATTTGGCCCATTGTCTCCCTGCCACTGTTGGTGACTGGATCTTGTTTCAATGACATGATAAGAGAGAACTTATGATGTCATAACTGTGACCTCATAAATGCCCGACAGAATTTTAATGTCCACAATATTGATACCTCATTAAATGAAATTATTTTAACTCTGTACTTTCCTATGACTGTCGGAGAAGTATTGCTTTGGACCACATTGACAATGTTCAACATTGTTTTCGAAGAGCAAATTATATTTGCAACTCTTCTTGCCATTTTTATCCTCCAGAATCAACACCAAAAACGATGTGAAAACAACAATGTTTCTTGTTCTAAACAAAGTAATGTTAATAAATGGCCCTTGCCACAGGAGAGCACCGATGGTACGAGGAAACAAACTATGGCAATGCAGTCAGGACTTCAACGAGAACCCAACTCCTACTGCCAGAGTTCCGTAGGAAAACTTAGAGCTAGATAAGAAGTTTTAGTCAGACAAAAGATGTCAGTGAGACTGGCAGCAACTGTGAAGCTAAATGAAGTATGTTACAACGTTGGTAGCGGTCGTTTTGAGAAGAGGTGTGTGTGCCCAAGTCAGAGAGTCATTGATCTGCCAATTAGGTCAAAGAGTGAGCATTAGGCTGTTGAGAGGGGAGTATTGAATGAAAAGGTAAATAATTATTTTTATTCTTTCTTCCACTAGAAGGGTCTGAGAATCATATGACATGTAAACAGCTCATATGGCGCAATTCATTCATGCCAATTATTGGGCACCCTTCCATATTAACCCTGTCTCCCAGAACTTGCCCTACAGCTTTTTATGTCTAAGTGATCCAAGTGCTCACCTCAACACTACCTAAACTCCCTCAGTGACCCATCTTCGACCACTCTCTGACAGTGCGTTCGAGGTTCGCTCTCCTCTCCACGTGAAGAAAGTCTCCGCAGAATCTTTACCCCCTCACCCTAAATCTATGCCCTCTGGGTTATCTACTAAAATCATCGAAAAAAGATAGTGTAGTTGAATACGTGGGAAGGAGCTGGTGCAGGAGGCACAGAGGGAAAGGTCTTGTGCTGAAGATGGGATTATTACGATGGGTGCTCATATGGCATGTTTCCATGATGTATGACTCTATGACTCCACGAGAAGTGGGGTAGAGATACAAAAGGTTTAAGAAAGAACTGCAGATCCCCTCCCCCTTCCCAGCTCTGCCATTCCCTCCTTCCTCTCCCCCTTCCCAGCTCTCCCACAAGCCTACTGTCTCCGCCTCTTCCTTTCTTTTTCCCACCCCCGACATTAGTCTGAAGAAAGGTCTCGACCCGAAACGTCGCCTATTCTTCTCTCCATAGATGCTGCCTCACCCGCTGAGTTTCTACGGCATTTCTATCTACCTTAGAGATACAAAAATGTCTGCAGAGAAAATGTCAGACCTAAGAGCAAGGCAGTTGGAGACATGGTTGCAAATAATAATAATAATAATGGATGGGATTTATATAGCGCCTTTCTAATACTCAAGGCGCTTTACATCGCATTATTCATTCACTCCTCAGTCACACTCGGTGGTGGTAAGCTACTTCTGTAGCCACAGCTGCCCTGGGGCAGACTGACGGAAGCGTGGCTGCCAATCTGCGCCTACGGCCCTCCGACCACCACCAATCACTCACACACACTCACACACATTCACACACAGGCAAAGGTGGGTGAAGTGTCTTGCCCAAGGACACAACGACAGTATGCACTCCAAGCGGGATTCGAACCGGCTACCTTCCGGTTGCCAGCCGAACACTTAGCCCATTGTGCCATCTGTCGTCCCGATGGTGGAGCAATTCAAATCCAGGCCGGAATTAACATTTTTCATTTGTTTTGCTGATAACAGTACGTTATCAGAATAAAAGTTACTTTTATTCACCGTCATTAATGTAGTTAACCTGCATTGTAGTAATGTGGTCGACTGAGTAAACATGTTCCTTAAATGGGTAGACAATAGACAATAGGTGCAGGAGTAGGCCATTCGGCCCTTCGAGCCAGCACCGCCATTCAATGTGATCATGACTGATCATCCCCAATCAGTGCCCCGTTCCTGCCTTCTCCCCATATCCCGACTCCACTATCTTTAAGAGCCCTATCTAGCTCTCTCTTGAAAGTATCCAGAGAACCGGCCTCCACTGAGACAGAGAATTCCACAGATTCACAACTGTGTAATCTGTGTGAAAAAGTGTTTCCTCATCTCCGTTCTAAATGGCTTACCCCTTATTCTTAAAATGTGGCCCCTGGTTCTGGACTCCCCCAACATCGGGAACATGTTTCCTGCCTCGAGCATGTCCAAACCTTTAATAATCTTATATGTTTCAATAAGATTCCCTCTCATCCTTCTAAACTCCAGAGTATACAAGCCCAGCCGCTCCATTCTCTCAGCATATGACAGTTCTGCCATTCCAGGAATTAACCTTGTAAACCTACGCTGCACTCCCTCAATAGCAAGAATATCCTTCCTCAAATTAGGGGACTAAAACTGCACACAATACTTCAGGTGTGGTCTCACTAGGGCCCTATACAACTGCAGAAGGACCTCCTTGCTCCTAAACTCAACTCTCTCGTTATGAAGGCCAACATGCCTTCTTCACTTTCTTCACTGCCTGCTGTACCTGCATGCTTACTTTCGTTGACAGATGAACAAGGACCCCCAAATCCCGTTGTACTTCCCCTTTTCCCAACTTGACACCATTTAGATCATAATCTGAAATGCAAGTCTATGAATAGGCCGCCCAAACAAAGTTATCATGGAAGATAAAGATTTAAGGGGAAAAGTTGATTAAGTCTAAAGAATGATGCCATCCTAAACTGTCACCTATCCATGTCTTCCACAGATGCTGCCTGACCCACTGAGATCCACCCAGCATTTTTTGGTTTGCTCAAGGTTCTAGCACCTGCAGTTCCTTATTTCTCCAGTTGATCAAGTCATTGTTTAAAACCAAGAAAGGCTGGAAACCGAGGGTGTTGAAGTTATTTACAGGGTAACACTCTTTAAAGAACTCTATCCCAGTTCTGGGGAGGTTAGCTCCCCTTCACAAGTGATATATTTTTTGAACTGCTTCAATGCGTAAACCAGAAGCACTCAATGGAAGAGAGTGGCTAAAAAGCTTACGAAAACATCATGGTATAATCAATTATGTGGTCAATGGGAAGAAACGAAAGATCATCAAAGAGCGAGCCAGCTGTTTGTCAGATCTGGTCCGGGTGAACACACGTGTCTAAAATTGTGTTAGTGTATTTTTAACTATTTGACTGGTTAATAAAATATCCCATGGAAATTACTTCATCATCAACATTAGCTATTGAACCTGGAGAAAGTTCCGTTAAATCAAATGAATTCCTCCTGTTTAGCGGGATAAAGGAGGTGAAACAAATCATAATGGCATAAGGTCATGTGATAGGAGTAGAATTAGGCCATTCGGTCCATCAAGTCTCCACCATTCAATCATTGCTGATCTATCTCTCCCTTCTAACCCCATTCTCCTGCCTTCTCCCATAACATCTGCAGGCCCGTACAAAGCTTTTCAAAAAGGGGGATGGCATGACAGGATTACAAAAAACTTAATGTGAAATAATGTGTGCGCTGCACACATCATGAGCGTGAAGCGTGAAGTCCCTCGATGCCGGGGGCCCTGGAAGCTCAGGGGTTTTAGAAGCTCTCTGATCCATTCTGAGCCTTGTTTTGGAGCATTTTTGCACCAAATCTATGACCAATATTTCAGAAATTAACAGGAATCTGAGGTAGCTTTTTCACACAAAGGGTGCTGGGTGTATGTAACGAGCTGCCAGAGGAGGTAGTTAAGACTGGGACTATCCTAATGTTTAAGAGACATTTGGACACGTACACGGATAGGACAGATTTAGATGGATATGGGCCAAACACGTGTGAGTGGGACTAGTGTAGATGAGACATGTCGGTCGGTGTGGGCAAGTTGGGCTGAAGGGCCTGTTTTCACACTGCATCATTCTATGACTAAAAAGTGAAGAAGAAAAATGCATGTAGATAAGTAGAGCAGATTTGAAAGAGGAGTGAAATGTAAAGGCAGAGAGAGGTTTATGGGTGGAAAGGAACATAGGAAAGGAGGGGGGAGAGTGGGCTTGGGCAGATGGGTGAAGGGAAAATAGTCACAAAGTGCTGGAGTAACTCAGCGGGTCAGGCAGCATCTGCGGAGAATATGAATAGGCGACATTTCACAGAATGCTGGAGTAACTCAGCGAGTCAGGCAGCATCTATGGAGAACATGGATAGGTGACATATCACAGAGTGCTGGAGTAACTCAGCGAGTCAGGCAGCATCTGTGGAGAACATGGATAGGTGACATATCACAGAGTACTGGAGTAACTCAGTGGGTCAGGCAGCATCTCTGGAGAAAAGGTATAGATTATAGTTCGGGTCAAGACCGTTCTTCAGTAATATTCATGATGTGCCATGCATAGACATTCCTGAATGTTACCCAAACCATTGTGAGCTACTTTGTTACGGTGCTTGCCCTCTCCTATAACATATCCGCTGCCTTGGGTGATGCAGGACAGGACACAAGCTTTGGGACATGGTGTGAAGCTGTTGCCGTCTGTCCCAGCCTGGTAAAAGCCTGGATGGAGTGGATTTGGAGAGGATGTTTCCACTAGTGGGAGAGTCTAGGACCAGTGGCCACAGCCTCAGAATTAAAAGTATATTCCTTTAGGAAGGAGATGAGCAGGAATTTCTTAAGTCAGAGGGTGGTGAACTGTGGAATTCATTGCCACAGACAGCTGTGGAGGTCAAGTCACTGGACATTTTTCAGGAGGAGATTGATAGATTCTTGATTGATAGGGGTGTCAGAGGTAATGGGGAGAAGGCAGGAGAATGGGTTTGAGAGGGAAAGATAGAGTCATAGGGTTATACAGTGTGGAAACAGGCCCTTCGGCCCAGCATGTCCCATCTGCACTAGTCCCACCTGCCCACGTTTGATCCATATCCCTCCGAACCTGTCCTATCCATGTACCTGTCTAACTGTTTCTTAAATGTTGCGATAGTCCCTGCCACAACTACCTCCTCTGGCAGCTTGTTCCATACACCTACCACCCTTTGTGTGAAAAACCATCCACAAACTTGAGAAGTGTTTGTCATCCACAAACTTTAGAAGCTTGACAGAGGTGTCTGTGGAGGTGCAGTCATTGGGTGTGAAGTGGTGATTGGAGTGGAGTGGTGATTGGAGTGGGGTGGGTGTAGAAGGGCCCAGTCTTTGCAGACTGAGGTCAGGCTGTGAGTGGGCGTGAAGTGGTTGGGTGGGGTGGGAAAGGTTCCACTCTTTTCATACTGGATTCTTGAAACATCACTATCAACCCCTCCACAATCTCTAAAGCCACCTCTTTCAGAACCCTAGGGTGCAGTCCATCCGGTCCAGGTGACTTATCCACCTTCAGCCCTTTCAGCTTCCCAAGCACCTTCTCCCTAGTAATAGCCACTCCACTGACTTCCACCCCTTGACTCTCTTGAATTTCAGGCACGTTGCTGGTGTCTTCCACTGTGAAGATTAATGGGAATGTTATTCAACTCCTCTTCCATTTCTTTATTCCCCATTAACACTTCTCCTGCATCATTTTGTAGCGGTCCAACGTCCACTCTTACCTCTTTCTTACTCTTTATATAACTGAAGAAACTCTTGCTACCCTCTTTTATATTATTGGCTAGCTTACCCTCATATCTCATCTTTTCCTCCCTATATTGTCTTTTTAGTTGCCTTCAGTTCTTAAAAGCTTCCCAATCCTCTGGCTTCCCACTAATCTTTGATATTTTATCCGCCTTCTCTTTTAGTTTTATACTGTCCTTGCCTTACCTTGTGAGCCACAGTCACCTCTTTCTCCCCCCAGAATCTTTCTTCCTCTTTGGAATGAAAAGATCCTGCATCTGGATTCCAGAAATTCCTGCCAATGCTGTACTACCGTGGTAGAAATGGTAGAATGAAGCTATAGAGGGACATGAAACAAGGAGGTGATGGTGAATGGAGGTGAGGGTAGAATGAGGGAGGAAGGCTAGGTGGACTGAATCTGTTAAGTCTTGAGATAACCTGGGCATGATAAGGATTCAGCAGCAGATAGTCCTAGGCAGCGCTGGAGTTGGCGATATTACTGATATTATGGATCTGGGGTCTGACGCTGGGAAAATAAGGTCACAGACAGTTGAGATTGACCTTGGGCTGTTGTCTGGGAGAGGGACAGAGAGCTTGGCTACCGAGTTTGGAATGGGGACCGAAATTAATGGCTCTAGTCTTCCCAGCAGGTGGCTGGAGGGAATGAACTTATCTAATCCTGGATACTGGAGATGGCACATCTAGGGAGCAGCAATGTAGCGGAGCAGAGTTTCATCAGCACATCGCTGGTAGCATTCAGCATTTCAAGACCCAATAATATTTATGTGAAGAAGGGTCCTGACCTGAAACATTGTCTATCTGTTCCCTCCACAGATGCTACCTGACCCACTGAATTCCCCCAACACTTTTTTTTTGCTCAAGATCCCAGCATTTGCAGTCTCGTGTGTCTCCTATATTTATCCTTTCTTTGTGTGGTACTCGGAAAGTGCAAACTATTAAAATATAACTGCCCACTTTACATACTGTGCTGTGTTCATTGAGTGAGATACAAGTTTAACCATGAGCAATGTAGTGTTTCTGCTTTCAAAGACACTTATTTGTGCTAAGTATAGTTCACAGTATAATTGCAGTCAAGTGACGGTGAGCTAGTGTATAATGTGTTTATGATTCATGGACAAAGGTCACAGTGAGCAGTGTTTCCTGGAGCTGCACCTGGTGCCAAGCAGATACAAAAATGACCTTGAAATGAAAGTTAGTGCCTCAGCCATGCCCGAGAGCTCAGTACAAACTGAGATCAGAACACAATGGGACGGAGAAAGGGGGTAGATATTTAGTGGTCAGAGAACAAGCACACGGATCACTGGGAGAATGTATTTTTGCAAAGAAATGATTTAAAAAAACCGAATAGGCCATGGAGCTTAACTGATCCACACATTCATTCTGTTCCACGGGCTGCACAGAAGAAATAAAATGATCCTGTTGGACCTTCAAATTCTGGGAGGAATAATTTTCTGCTGAGGTGCCCATTGTTGCAGAAGCCAGTCTTCAGCTGACTGTGATTCACACTGTGATATCAAGAAACAGCTGAGAGCACTGGACAGTGAAGGACATGGGAGCATGCAACATCCAGCTGGAAAACTAGACGTGTTCCTGAACCAACTACATGTCTCTTATCAAATTATTCTAGGACAGTTATAATACCAGTATCTATTTGACACAAGAAAACTACATAGGTGTGCACAGTCACTAAAAGCAGGACAATTTGGTGGGATTAGCTCATTTTGTTCATGCTATTCACCAGTTTAAATTTTTTTTAAATTTCCTCTAGGAGTTGAGAACATGCCCAGCCTGACCTGTCTGGTTCTTCAATCGATGTTCTCATCCTCTGTTTGCTCTCATTCACTCATTGATCAGACAATGCAAACAGCTACCCCCATGGTCAGACCAGTTTTACTATCAGAGACACACCATCCCCACCCTCCCTGCAGTTTAACAAGCTTCTTCTGTCTCCTTTTCAGTGTTGATGAAGGGTCTTTGACCTATACTGTACATGCAACTTGACCTACTGAGTGTTTTTCTGTTTTTATTTTATAATTCTAATCATATACTTACCAACAAATCATAAGCAAAGCAATGACAAAATGTAATTGGTAGTGCTGCTGAGTGCCAATTAAAATTGCACACCAATAACCTGCTGCAAAACACAGACGTCTTCAGGTGTAGGCTGCTAAGCGGCGAGTTACGCTGGCACCAGATAATTGTCCATTACTATAATCTAATATTGCCATTCAATTACATAATCATTGCTAAATCCTCCACTTCCCATCAACCATCAGGCACTTGAACCATACCGCACAATGCCATCTCAGCAACAGATCACTACATCATTTGTAGTACTATGGTTACACAATGGCACAGCTGGTAGAGATGCTGCCTCACAGCGCCAAAGAGTCGTATTCAATCCCAACCTTGGGTGCAGAGTGTGTTTAGTTTGCACGTTCTCCCAGTGACCATGTGGGTTTGCTCTGGGTGCTCTGGTTTCCTCCCACATTCCAAAGACATGCAGGGTTGTAGGTGAATTGGCCCCTGGAAATTGCCTCTAATGTGTAGGGATGGTAGGGCTCTGGGGAGTGAATAGGATAATGGGATAAAATAGAAGTACTCTGAATCCCGATGGTTGGCGTGGACTCGGTGGGCTAAAGGGCCTGTTTCCATGCTGTATCTTGAACACAATGCTTTGGCTTGCACAGTCATGGTCTGATTTATCAGAAGAACTGATAATGTGTTGTATATTTGTTGAGAGTCATAGAGTCTTACAGCGTGGAAACAGGCCCTTCGGCCCAACGTGCTCACACCAGCCAACATGTCATCTACACTAGTCCCACCTGCCGTGTTTGGCCCCTATCCCTCCAAACCTGTCCTATCCTTGTACCTGTCTAACTGTTTCTTAAACGTTGGGATAGTCCCAGCCTTCACTACCTCCTCTGGCAACTTGTTCCATACACCCGGCAGCCTATGTGTGAAAAATGTATCCCTCAGATTTCTATTAGATCTTTTCCCCTTCACCTTAAACCTATGTCCTCTAGCCCTCGATTCACCTACTCTGGGCAAGAGACTATGCATCTACACAATCTATTCCTCTCATGATTTTATACACCTCTATAAGTTCACCCCTCATCCTCCTGCGCTCCAAGGAATAGAGTCCCAGCCTACTAATTCTCTCTCTATAGCTCAGGCTCTCGAGTCCTGGCAACATCCTTGTAAATCTTCTCTGCACCCTTTTCCAGCTTGACAACATCTTTCCTATAACATAGTGCCCAGAACTGGACACAATACTCTAAATGTGGTCTCACCAAAGTCTTATACAATTGAAATATGACCTCCCAATTTCTATACTCAATATTCTGACTGATGAAGGCCAATGTTCCAAAAACCTTTTTGACCACCTTATACAATACAATACGGTTTATTTGTCACATTACACATAAAGTGCAAGTGAAATGAATATCTACCTGCGACTCCACCTTCAGGGAACCATGCACCTGCACTTCTGGATCCCAATTCTGTACAACACTCCCCAGAGCCCTACCATTCACTGTGAAGGCCATGTTAGTGTCATCTGCAAACTTGCTAACCATGCCATGTTGGTCTCATCCAAATCATTGATATAAATGACAAACAGCAATGGGCCCAACACCGATCCTTGAGGCACTAGTCACAGGCCTCCAGTCTGAAAAGCAACCTTCCACCATCACCCTCTGCTTCCTTGCAAGAAGCCAATTTTCTATCAATTCAGTTATCTTTCCTTGAATCTCATGGGATATAACCTTTCAGAGCAGCCTAACATGTGGAACCTTATCAAATGCCTCACTAAAATCCATGTATACAACATCTAATGTTCTGCCTTCATCGACCTTTTTGGTCACATCTTCAATGGTCACATGGGGAGACGTTTGTGTTGAACTCTATAATGTGTCCATTTTATTCATTTTTTTAACCTTTTTCTATGGTTTGTATGGAAACTTATTTAATTTATGTAAAGCACTTTGGTGTCAATGCGAGTTGACTTAAAACGTGCTATATAAATAAAACTTACTTACTTACTTACTTACTTACTTACTTACTAAGGGATTGGGTGTATTTAAAGTCAGAAGGAAATATTTGTGCATGCCAGAATCAAGAGTAATGTTATTGGCCAGGGAGTGTTGTTGAAGTAGGAGATCAGTCCTGAATCTTAAATAGCTGAGCCGGCTCAAGCCATCCAAACTACTCCCACACCTTTATATATATATATATATATATATATATATATATATATATATATGCCATAACTATCTCCCAATCATTTTTTTCTCAATCATCTGCAAAATGATGGAATCTGTAGTCGACAGTGCTTTGAGCACCATTTGAAAAGCATACTTGCTGATTCTCAATTTGGGCCACGAGCCGAATTCTGGTGATGAGAGTATCTGCCGTTGATTTCAAGACAACATCTGACTCAGTTTGATAACAGGATGTCCTGTTAAAATGGAAATTGAAGAGAAACGCCTCCAGCGGTTGTTGGAGGTTAATTATTCTCAGCCCGAGAAATCAGTGCCGAACTTTCACAGTGCTGTGACCTAGGCAAAGCTTGGACCTTCTTTCCATCCGGAGGTTAGAAGTGATACCTAGAGAGAATAGAATGTGAAATTACCACACAGAGCCCAAGGCCCCATCCACTAACATTCTGATTTCCCTCTGATCATTCACCTCCATCTTGAGTGAGGTTTGCAAAATTTTGAGCCTGTGGATAATTCACATGGAGCTTGACTAAAATCAACAATTTTCAGTTGCCAAAGAAGAGACTTTCACATAATCAGATGCAACTTCCCCTACTATGCTTGCCAGAGAAGGCCATTGCAGAGATTGCAGGCTGTCGTTTGCAGCATCTATTTTATGTTTAATGTGGACCTGATCCAACTCTGACTCCTATTAAGGATGCAATGCCAGGAATGATAAATGTGGCTGGCAGGGAGCATTCATATACTTTAACTCTGATAGGATGGTTGGCAGTTTTAAAAGGACAGGCTGTCGCAAGGCACATTCCAGAGAGCTGAACAAAGCCACAACAGCCACAGCTACTAGAACACTGTACAATATCAGCCCAACATAGTTACTGCTTCATTGTTCAACAATGTGCATGCACCTCTAACATCCTCTGCTCTCATTCCCACCATTCCATTCTAATCATTGCACTGTGAAGCATTTCAGAGCTTGTCCAAGGATACAGTGACATAAAATTTGTGGGGGAACGTCAAGGGCAATGCCAAAACATTTTACAAAGGCACTGAGGCTGAGATTAGAGTACCTGAAATCCAGAGCTTACTGTACTTTTTGAAAGTGGAAAAAATAATGAAGTTAAAAATAAACAACTCCTATGACTTAATAGTTTTAACCCAGGGTCTCTCAAGTGAAGCAGCTGAGTAAATTGCAGATGCTTTAACACTGACCAAAACTTTTCCGATTCTAGAATTACTTATGATGACACAAGAGATCATCAAGCACCCATTTTATACTAATTGTACACACAATGTGCTGCGCTTGGCTGAGAGCACTGGAGACCAATCTTAACCCTAATACAAAAGCTATGGGACCAGACACTACCCCAACTTGCACTCCATAACTTGCTGTGTACCCAGCCAAGCTGTTGCAGTGCATTTACAACATGACAGTTATCAGACAATGTGGAAAATTTGCCTGTTCACAAAAAGTTGAGCAAATCCAATCTAACTATCTCCCAATCATTTTTTTCTCAATCATCTGCAAAATGATGGAATCTGTAGTCGACAGTGCTTTGAGCACCATTTGAAAAGCATACTTGCTGATTCTCAATTTGGGCCACGAGCCGAATTCTGGTGATGAGAGTATCTGCCGTTGATTTCAAGACAACATCTGACTCAGTTTGATAACAGGATGTCCTGTTAAAATGGAAATTGAAGAGAAACGCCTCCAGCGGTTGTTGGAGGTTAATTATTCTCAGCCCGAGAAATCAGTGCCGAACTTTCACAGTGCTGTGACCTAGGCAAAGCTTGGACCTTCTTTCCATCCGGAGGTTAGAAGTGAGAATGGCACAGTATTTAATTCCATTTGCAACACAGCAAAGGAAGTGTCAACACGTGCATGTGGCAAGACCACAACAACATTCAGACAAGAATAATTAGCACCACAAAAGTGCAGGCAATTGGCATCTCCAATAAGAGAGAGTCTAACCGTCTACCCTTGGTATCAGTATTCGCTGTAAACTCATCACCAATATCCTGTACGTCAATAGTTGACCAGACAATAAAACTGGATCAGGTGCAAGTGCAGGAAAATTTGAGGATATGTGGCAAATGCACAAGATACAGAGAAAGAGTGTTGGAATGTTGTGGTTTATCATAGAGGGTTGGGACGCAGTCAGGGCTCCATAAAAGAGTAGCGGTTGAATTTGTTCTAGGACAGCAGAAAGGAAACGCTTGGCAGATGAATTATAAAACTATCATACAAAAACCTGTTGTGCATTTAGTTCTGTTTGCAGCAGTATTTGTTACTTTTAAAGGATGTGATGAACAGATAAATAGAAACTATTCCCTCTGGTGACTGACCCAGAATGGAAGGACATAATCTAAGGGCGGAACAATAGTGTAGCAGATAGTGCTGCTGCTGCTCAGTTGTGGAGATTCTGACATCAGATGCTGTCTGTCTGGAGTTTGCGTGTACTTCTGTGATGCATTGGTTTCCATCAGACACTCCAGTTTCCTCCCATCTCTAAAACGCACACTGGTAGCTTCACAGGCCATGGTCAAATATTTCTCATGCATGTGGGTAACAGGAGAAGGGCAGTTGATGGGGATGTGAGAGTGAATAGGTTACAGGGAAATTGGTCTGATTGGATTGCTTTGAGAGATGCCATAGACTTAATGGGCAGAATGGCCTCCTATGTTGAAAGAAAAGTATAGACATGAAACATCAGAGCCGGGGTAGGGACAGGGAGTTCCACTTTTCAAAAAGTCCAGTGGGAATCTGAAATTCTGTCTCCCAAAAATGCTGGGATCAATTGAATATTTTAAAACAAAGCTGGGGTGATTGTTGTATTTTAAAGGACCTAGAACCAATGTGGAACATGGTTTTACCAAGTCGGCATCAAAGGACGTCCGTGGTGTGGTGTGGTGGAGTCTGATGTGACTTCCTTGGTCAACTGTCATTCCTCCTGAAACTGCAACATCTCACATGGATTGCGAGGAATCTGTCTGAGCTTGAGAGGGTCTGTGCTCCTGGCTGTTGCACCTCATTGTCTGACAGTCCTCACTCCCAGCCCACAGAATGGAAAGAGTCTGAGAATAGAAACACGTTGACAACCTATCTTATCTCTGTGCAGGCACTTGGAAAGCTTCCATATCTTGAAGAGCAGAAACAAGCTCCAACACTATCTATACTACACCCCTTAAGCTACATTGCTTCACCAATTGAGGGCAGATGACTGTATATTATGATAGAGTTCAAATAGAGAGCTTTAGGTATTTGTTATTAAAGCTGGCTGATAAGTTTCTTTCTACTCTTAAGAGACATTCATTTCAACTTCTTCTGACTATCCTCAAGCTTCGTAGATAGATATTTCACTGTAGCATATTCCAGGCATTCATCATATTCTCTCTTTTTCTCTTTTCCCCCTTTTTTTCTTTTTCCCTCTTTCTCTTTTTTCTCTTTTTCACTTTTTTTCTCTTTTTGTTTTTTTCCCTTTTTCTTTTTTTCTCCCCTTTTTCTCTTTCTCTTTTTGTTTTTTTCCTCTTTTTCTCTTTTTTTCTCTTTCAAACTGCTATTTCTCCTCCACAATTTCACCACACCTCTTTCAACAACCAACACACATCACTCGTCGAAGTCAGCATGGTTTTGTTCGGGGAGATCTTGCCTGACAAATCTGTTGGAATTCTTTGAGGATATAAATAACAGGATAGACAAAGGAGTCAGTGGATGTTGTTTGGCTGGATTTTCAGAAGGCCTTTAATAAGGTGCCACGTGAGGCTGCTAAAGAAGATGAGAGCCCATGGTATTAGTGGGAAGATACTAACATGAATAGATGGTTGGCTGAATGTAGAAGGCAAAGAGTGGGGATAAAGTGCACGTTTTCTGGTTGGCTGTTCCGCAGGGGTCGCTGCTGGGGTCTCCACTCTTCACATTGTATAGCAATGATTTCAACGAGGGAATTGAAGGCTTCATGGCCAGGTTTGAGAATAATAGAGATAAGGGCCTGTCCCACTGCGGCGACCTAATTTGCGAGTTTAGAAGAGATTGCTCTTGACTCAAACTCGCAGCATGGTCGACATGTGGTCCTAGGATGTCACTGGAACTCTCCTTCATGCTCGAGGGAAGTACCCGCACACTCGCGGTGTCAGTTTGGTCGACGAAAAATTTTCAGCATGCTGAAAAGATTTCTGCGAGTATAAATTGGTCAGCATGGTTCTTTTGAACTCGTAGTGCAGTGGAGTGGGGTCGCTAGGCAGTCGAGTAGCCGTAGGCAATCTCTTTTGCTGACCGGGCATTTTAATTGGCTCATTGGAGTTTTCAGAATCAAGGAAAACCGACCGGTAGGTAAAATGCCCGCTAAACTTTATTAAACGTTGTCTGGCTTCTTAAAAGTGTCTCCACTCCTTATTCCCCCTTCTCTCCACCCCTCCGCGCTCTCTAAAGGACGTACAAGTGCAGCCGCCTTTTACCTTCCTGTTAATCGCAGGTGTGAATTTCAGACAGCCCTCCCCCGCTTTCCCTGGTCCCCGCATTTGCGATGTGTTTGTGTGTGTGTGTGTGTGTGTATATTGACGGTCGATCCAGCTCGCGGTTTCATCGCTGACGGTCGATCCAGCTCTATGTTTTTCAGGCAAGTGCCCTCGAGCTTGAAGGTCGAAGACCGTCGCTGAAAAGTCGCGTTAGTGGGTCATGTGGCGGGTCAGGTAGTGTAGAGAAAGCAGGGACTCTGCATTTTGGTAGTAGGAATACTGTAAAGGCGTAAACTATTTTCTAAATGGGGAGAGGATCCAGACATCGCAGGTGTAAAGGGACTTGGGGGTGCTGGTGTAGGATTCCCAAAAGATTAATTTGCAAGTTGAAATGGTGGTAAAGAAGGCAATGCTAGCATTTATGTCAAGAGGACTAGAATATAAAAACAGGGATGTAATGCTGAGGCTTTATAAGGCACGTCAGACTACATTTGGTGTACCCTGAGCAGTCTTGGGCCCCATATCTGTGGAAGGATGTGCTGGCATTGGGAATGATCCCGGGGGTGATTGGGTTAACATATGATGAGCATTTGGCAGCACGTTGGAGTTTAGAAAGGCGGGGAAACCTCATTGAAACTTACCGTATAGTGAAAGGCCTGGATAGAGTGGATGCAGAGAGGATGTTTCCACTAGTGGGAGAGTCTAGGATCAGAGGCCATTGTCTCAAAAAAGAAAGGAGATGAGGAGGAATGTCTTTAGTTAGAGGCTGGTGAATCTGTGGAATACATTGCTACAGAAGGCTGTGAATGCCAAGGTATTTTAAGGCAGAGTTTAACAGATTCTTGATTAGTAAGGTGTCAAGGGTTATGGGAAAATGGCAGGATAATGGGGTTGAAAGGGAAAGATAAATCAGCCTAAGATTGATGAACACTCCCTTCTTTCCTCCATTTATTTCATTCCACTCACCCTTAAACACATCCTCCTCACTTCATCCACTGCTAACCCTCCCCCAACTCACTCCACTCCCTCCAGCTAACCCATCATTCAATCACACTCTAGCCCTGCACCCGAAAACCACAAATGTGGTTAAGGGGGAAAGATAGATCAGCCATGATATAATGGTGGAGTAGACTTCATGGGTGGCCTAATTCTGCTCTTATCACTTATTTACTTATGCGCTCTTCTCTCTGCTATTGTTGGGCAGGAGGTACAGAAGCCCGAGTCCCAAGCCATCAGGTTCTTGAACCAACCTACACAACCCTACCCATAGTCTATAACAGAACACTAGGGCCCGCCTCTTACATGACTATGGACTTGGTTTTGTTTTACAATCATACTTTTGCACTAATGTCTTGTGTTTTTGCATTAGGATTGTGTGCAATGTATACATAATTTGGTTTTGTCTGAGATTAGGTGCCTATGAAGCATGATTTTTCATTGTATCTGTACCTCACCATACTCATATGGGAATACATTTCAATTGAACTCTGTTTATACTGCCCCTTTGAGAATTCAGCACATCCTCTTTGAAGATGCAGGCCTTTGAAGATGCAGCTTTCAATAGACAATAGGTGCAGGAGTAGGCCATTCGGCCCTTCGAGCCAGCACTGCCATTCACTGTGATCATGGCTGATCATCCACATTCAGTAACCCGTTCCTGTCTTCTCCCAATATCCCCTTTAAGAGCTCTATCTAACTCTCTCTTGAAAGCATCCACATAATTGGCCTCCACTGCCTTCTGAGGTAGAGAATTCCACAGATTCACAACTCTCTGGGTAAAAAAGTGTTTCCGCAACTCCATTCTAAATGGCCTACCCCTTATTCTTAAGCTGTGGCCTCTGGTTCTGGAATTCCCCAACATCGGTAACATGCCTCTAGCGTGTCCAATCCCTTAATAATCTTATATGTTTCAATAAGATCTCCTCTCATCCTTCTAAATTCCAGAGTATACAAGCCCAGTCGCTCCATTCTATCAAGATATGACAGTCCCGCCATCCTGGGAATTAACCTCGTGAAGCTACGCTGCACTCCCTCAATAGCAAGAATAGCAATAGCGAGGACATTTCCCGCAGTTAGCTCTTCCAACACTATTGTTGTTTCCTAGAAATGTTCCTCTGAAAGTGTAGCACTCCATCAGTCTCGCCTCTCCAATGATGCTACCTGTCTGACATTGCGGTACTCACCTATTCATGTCCTCCAGAGATGATGCTCGACGTGCCGAGTTACTCCAGCACTTTGTGTTCTACTACTCCCACAGTGCTATCCTCTGACAGTAAATCACTTCCACTGAACTGGTCCACCACCCCCAACAGTGTAGTGACCCCTCTGACACTGTAGTGCCCTTTCAAAATTGCATCTCCCATGGTCAAGTCAAGTCAAGTTTATTAGTCACATACGAGATGTGCAGTGAAATGAAAAATGGCAATGCTTACGGATTGTGCAAAAAAACTACAAAACCTGTAGTTCTCCCTCAAAGATCTCTCTTGTTTATTTATTTTTTAGTGGTGTATCGTTGAGAAGGCAAGCATTTATAACACACGCTTAATTGCCCCATAGAAAATAGTGATGATCCTCTTTTTTAAAACACTATATTCATACTAGTGCAGTTACTCCCAGAATGTTATTAAGGAGTGAATCCCGATATTTAAAGCCAATGAGGTTATATGTATTTTATAAATACATAAGGGGGAAAAGGGTAACTAGAGATAGAGTGGGACTCCTCAGCGGTCAACTATGGGTGGAGCCACAGGAGATGGGCAAGGTCCACAATGAGTATTTCTGTGTTTACAGAGGAGAGAGTATTTAGAGGAGAAAGACAGGAGGACACAGGAACTTGGGGCAGTGAATGGAAGCGTCTTGAGAGCAGTCAGTGTTACGGTCGAAGAGGTGCTGAAGGTAGCATCGTGTATGAAGGTTGACAAATCTCCCGGGCCTGCTCAGATATATCCGAGGACATTGTGGGAAACCAGAGAGGAAATTGTGGGAGCCCTGATTGAAATGTATTAGTCGTCTTCAAATACAGGAGAGGTGCTGGAAGACTGGAGGGTGGCAAATGTTGTGGCTCTATTCAAGGGCTGCAGGGAAAATGCTGGGAACTATAGGCCAGTGAGCTTAGTTGTAGTCTGTAGTTGGAAGGTTACGAGAGTGTATTGTGAGGGATAGGATATACAGGCATTTAGATGGGCAAGGTCTGATTAGGGATAGTCAGCATGGGTTTGTACGGGGCAGGTCATGTCTCACAAAATCTGATTGAGTTTTTTGAAGACGTGTCCAAAAAGGTCGATGAGGGCAGAGCTGTAGATGTTGTATATATGGACTTCAGCAAAGCATTTGACAAGGTTCCGCATGGTAGGCTGCTCTGGAAGATTAGATTGCATGGGATCCAAGGAGAGATAGCTGAATGGATAAAAAATTAGCTTCATGGAAGGAAGCAGCGAGTGATGGTGGAATGTTGCTTCTCCGACTGGAGGCCTGTGACGAGTGGCGTGCCTCAGGGTTCGGTGCTGGGCCCGTTATTGTTTGTCATCTACATCAATGATTTGGATGAAAACATACGCGGCAAGATTAGCAAGTTTGCTGACGATACAAAAGTGAGTAGATTCGCAGATAGTGAAGATGGTTGTGAAAAAATGCAGCAGGATCTTGATCGATTGGCCAGGTGGGCTGAGGAATGGTTGATGGAATTTTTTACAGAGAAATGTGAGATGTTGCATTTTGGGAAGTATAACATGGGCAGTTCCTACACAGTGAATGGCAGCGCTCTGGGGGGTGTTGTAGAGCAGAGGGATGTAGGAGTGCAGGTGCATGGTTCCTTGAAGGTGAAACGCAGATAGGGTGGACAAAAAGGCTTTTGGCACATTGGCCTTCATCAGTTAGAATACTGAGTAATAGAAGTTGAGAGTCATGTTGCAGTTGTATAAGACTTGTTGATAACATTTTCACACAAAGGGTGGTGGGTGTATGGAACAAGCTGCCGGAGGAGGTAGTTGAGGCAGGGACTATCCCAACATTTAAGAAACAGTTAGACAGGTACATGGATAGGACAGGAGGGATATGGACCAAACGCGGGCAGGTGGGACTAGTGTAGCTGGGACATGTTGGCCGGTGTGGGCAAGTTGGGCCGAAGGGCCTGTTTCCACACTGTATCACACTATGAAAATGTGGGAACATTTACAAGTAACGGTAGTCAATCATTTGAAAGGGTACCGGCAGGTGGTGGTATGGTGTTACACGTTGGGTCAGACGTGTGGAAAGTGCTGTGTACATCATAGGCGGTACATACTTTAGTTACTGTGGTAGGTGGTAGATGGATTGCCAATCGAAAAAGCTGCTTTAGTCCTGAATGTGACAAAACTTTTAAGTGTAGAGTACTGGAAAGGGTGAAGAAAATTACGGGATTTTATCGAGTCTGGAGGGTTTAAGTTGTAAGACGAAGCTGGATAGGCTGGATCTTTTTTCCTCTAGCAATGGTGATTCATAGAGGTTTATAAAAGCATGAAGGGCATAGATACGGTGAATAACCATAGTCTAAAATGAGAGGGCATTGGTTTATGTTGAGAGGGAAAAGATTTGAAAGGAACCTGAGGGGCATCTGTTTCCACAGGAGAGGGTAGTATGTAAATAGAATAAGCTGCCAGAGGAAGTTGTAGAGGCCGGTACAATTAGGACATTTAAAAGACACTTGAGAAGAACAGGGGCAGGAAAGCTTTTGAGGAATATAGGTTAAGTGTGGGCAAGTGAGATGAGCTAATTAGGCAATTTGATCAGCATGGACGAGTTGGGCTGAAGGACCTGTTTCCGTGTGGTATAGCTCTATGACTCTACTCCATCGCATCCTGACTTGTGCCTTACAGTTGCTGGAAAGGCTTTGGATTGCCAGGAATTGAATGACTCACCACAGGACAGCCCATTTGCTTTGAGTCGTTGATGAGCAATGAGCTCAGGTTCAGTACACTGATGCCAAGGAACTTGGCAGTGGTCATGCTCATTTGTTGATGATCAATGCCTCATTATTTTGTGGCATGAATGTTACTTGCCATTTATCAGCCCACCCCTGAAGGCTGTATAGTTCTGCTGCACACAGGTGTGGACCACTTCACGCTCTCTGGGGTTAAACATTGATTTGTACATCAAGCAATCATCATAGAACATCCCTAGATCTGATCTTATTTTGGGAAGCAGGTCATTGATGAAGCAGCTGAAGATGGCAAAATGTGGTGAAGAATTCCTTCAATATATTCCAATGAGTGGTGACCCAAGCGCTCAGAACAAATAACTTTGGTTAAGCCACAGCTGGAGTACTGCATGCAGTTGTGGTCACCACATTGTAGGAAGGACGTCATTATATTGGAGAGGCTGCAGAGGAGATTCACCAGGATGTTGCCTGGGATGAAATGTTTTAGTATATGGAGAAACAGGAGAGCTGGGTTTACTTTCCTTGGAGTGGAGAAAATTGAGGGAAACCTGACAGATGTACAAAATTATAGGAGGCACAGATAGGGTAGAGTGTAAGAAATGTTTTTGCATTGCACAAGTATCTTAGACCAGAAGGCATAGGTTTAAAGTGAAGAGCAGGAAGCTTATTGGTAATTTGGAGGGGAATATTTTCAACCAGAGGGGGTCTACAATCTGGAATGCGATGCCGAGAAAGTGGTGGGGCTAGATACTCTCACAATGTCTAACAAGCATCTAGACAAGCACTTGAACTGTCAAGGCATAGTACCCTAGTGACTAAGTACTAGTAAATGAGATTAGTATAAATATGTACTGTTTCTGTGTTGTATGACTCCATGACACTGATAAATATTGTCCTACATATTAAAAGTAAAGTTGAATTTTGTGTTTACAAGAATACTGTAGAAGTTAAATTTCTATAGTGTATAATGTAGCTTTTAGTACAATGAAGAAACTAACATGCAACCCTGGATTGGTTGCCATGTAATGAGAAGTGGTGTTGTGTTAGGACTCAGATGAGGAGAATTTTCTTCTGTCAGAAGGTGGTGGATCTGTGAACATTTCCATCACAGGGTTGAAGTCACTGCAGGTATCTAAAAGGAGATAGATATCTGGATAGATAAATGATCACACTGAATGGTGGTCCTGGCTGAAAGGACTGTTTGCCTCCCTCTCCTCTTATTCATATTTGCTATGCTTCTGTGTACTTCCAGTTGGTGTTGCCCAAAAGTAAAGATTGGTGAATCACTCAATATGGAATGATTGGTTTCAGTCAGTCCGAAGAAGGATCCCGACCCGAACATCATCTGTCTGTTAGACACAAAATGCTGGAGTAACTCAGCGGGACAGGCAGCATCTCTGGGGAGAAGGAATCGGTGACGTTTCAGGTCGAGACCCTTCTTCAGATTGATGTCAGGGGAGTGAGCAGTACAGAGATAAAATGTAGTCGGAGACAGTAAGACTGGTAGGAGAACTGGGAAAGGGAGGGGTTGGAGGGAGAGGGAAAGCAAAGGCTACTTGAAGTTAGAGAAGTCAATGTTCATACCGATGGGATGTACGCTATCCAAGCGAAATATGAGGTGTTGTTCCTCCAATTGGCGCAGGGCCTCACTCTGACAATGGAGGAGGCTCAGGATGGAAAGGTTAGTGTGGGAATGGGATGGGGAGTTAAAGTGTTGAACAACCGGGAGATCAGGTAGACCAAACGCAGACTGGGCGATCCCTCCCCCACCCAAGTCGCACTAGCTTCTCATTTTCACCCTACAGCTAACAATGGCCTGTTTCCTTGATCATCGTAACTATTTTGCATATCTTTCATTCAGTGTTCTTTATCTCTCCACATCACCATCTATATCTCTTGTTTGAACCAGTCTGAAGAAGGGTCTCGACCCAAAACATCACCCATTCCTTCTCTTCAGAGATGCTGCCAGTCCCCTGAGTTACTCCAGCTTTTTGTGTCTATCTTCGATCAGGTAGGTTTAGACGGACTGGGTGGACGTGTTCAGTGAACCGATCGTCGTTCCGGCGCTTGGTCTCACCGATATACAGAAGTCCACACCTGGAACAGCGGGTACAGTAGATGAGGTTAGAGGAGGTGCAAGTGAACCTTTGCCTCACCTGAAAAGAATGTTGGGGTCCTTGGATGGTCGAGGGAGAAGGTATAGGGACAGGTGTTGCATCTCCTGCGGTTGAAGGGAAAAATGCCTGGGGAGGGTGGGAAGGGACGAGTTGACCAGGGAGTTGCGGAGGGAACGGTCTCTGCGGAAAGCAGAAAGGGGTGGAGATGGGAAGATGTGGCTAGAAGTGGGATCCCGTTGGAGGTGGCGAAAATATCGGAGGATTATGTGCTGTAGGCGATGGCTTATAGGGTGGTAAAGAAAGCTTTTGGTGTGCTGGCCTTTATAAATCAGAGCATTGAGTATAGAAGTTGGGATGTAATGTTAAAATTGTACAAGGCATTGGTGAGGCCAATTCTGGAGTATGGGGTACAATTTTGGTCGCCTAATTATAGGAAGGATGTCAACAAAATAGAGAGAGTGCAGAGGAGATTTACTAGAATGTTGCCTGGGTTTCAGCAACTAAGTTACAGAGAAAGGTTGAACAAGTTAGGGCTTTATTCTTTGGCAGAAGGTTAAGGGGGGACTTGATAGAGGTCTTTAAAATGATGAGAGGGATAGACAGAGTTGACGTGGATAAGCTTTTCCCACTGAGAGTAGGGAAGATTCAAACAAGGGGACATGACTTGAGAATTAAGGGACAGAAGTTTAGGGGTAACATGAGGGGGAACTCCTTTACTCAGAGAGTGGTGACTGTGTGGAATGAGCTTCCAGTGAAGGTGGTGGAGGCAGGTTCGTTTTTATCATTTAAAAATAAATTGGATAGTTATATGGACGGGAAAGGAATGGAGGGTTATGGTCTGAGCGCAGGTATATGGGACTAGGGGAGAATACATGTTCGGCACGGACTAGAAGGGTCGAGATGGCCTGTTTCCGTGCTGTAATTGTTATATGGTTATATGGTTTATATGGTTATAGGGTGGAAGGTGAGGACAAGGGGGACTCTGTCCTTGTTACGAATAATAATAATAATAATGGATGGGATTTATATAGCGCCTTTCTAGAATACTCAAGGCGCTTTACATCGCATTATTCATACATTCCTCAGTCACACTTGGTGGTGGTGAGCTACTTCTGTAGCCACAGCTGCCCTGGGGCAGACTGACGGAAGCGTGGCTGCTAATCTGCGCCTACCACCACCAATCACTCACACACATTCACACACAGGCAAAGGTGGGTTAAGTGTCTTGCCCAAGGACACAACGACAGTATGCACTCCATGCGGGATTCGAACCGGCTACCTTCCGGTCGCCAGCCGAACACTTAGCCCATTGTGCCATCTGTCGTCCCGAATGGGGGGAGGGGGAGCAAAGGCGGAGCTGCGGGATATGGAGGAGACCCTAATGAGAGCCTCATCTACAATGGAAGAGGGGAACCCCATTCCTACAGAATGAGGACATCTCCGATGACCTGGTTTGGAATACCTGAACCTGAGTGCAAATGCAGCCTAGATGGAGGAATTGGGAGCAGGGGATTTACAGGAAGCAGGGTGGGAAGAAGTGTAGTCTAGATAGCTATGGGAGTCAGTGGGTTTGTAATAGATGTTTTAATAGATTACTAGTAGTTTAAATAAATGTAATAGATAATTTAATAGATTGCATCACTTGGCTATTTATAAAACTCACAAGATTTCGACAAGGACATTTGTCTCTTTTACATCTATTACAGTTCTGGGCCTCCTCCATTGTCAGAGTGAGGCTCAGCGCAAATTGGAGGAACAACACTTCATATTTCGCTTGGGTACCTTACACCACAGTGGTATGAACATTGACTTCTCTAATTTCAAGTAGCCTTTGCTTTCCCTCTCTCTCCATCCCCTCCCCCTTCCCAGTTCTCCTACTTGTCTTACTGTCTCCGACTACATTTTATTTCTATACCACCCACTCCCCTGAAATCGGTCTGAAGAAGGGTCTTGACCCAAAACGACACCCATTTCTTCTCTCCAAAGATGCTGCCTGTCCCGCTGAGTTACACCAGCATTTTATGTCTATCTTCGATTTAAACCTTGTGTCTATCTTCGATTTAAACCAGCATCTGCAGTTCTTTCATACATAATGTGTCTATTCTCTCCACAGATTCTGCCTGATACGCTGAGTTCCTCCATCAGTTTGTTTTTTGTTCAATCCCAGCGTCTGTGGTCTCCCGAGTCTCGATTGTTTTCTGGACTTCCCTTTATGGTGTGTGATATTATATAATTTTAGATGTGAAAAGAGATTGATAAATACTTGAAAACAGATATTTTCTAGGCATTGGTGGGCTTTCTGTGGCCGGCTCTGTATTCTTGCTTTACGGTCAACAACAAAGCGCTTTGGCAGGGTCATTAAAACATGCTCTGGATATAATCTACAGCGAGGCCAGCAGCAGGAGATTGTGTGGCTGCTTCACTCGGCTATTTTTAAAACTCACAAGATTTCGACAAGGACATTTGTCTCTTTTGTTCTATCAAAGGTCATTGTTTGTTCTGCCAGAGCTGAGATTAACTCACATCAGATCCATAAAAATAACAAACAGAAAATATACAGCTTGTCTGGAACTTGTCCTATGATGTCACTCAGAAAGACCTCCAATACCCTGTGGGATTAACGTTGAAGAATAGAAGCACAGTGTTGTTGCAGCACAGAAGGAGGCAATCCAGACCAACATGTCTGTGCTGCTTCTATGTAGATCTGCCCCATAAATCTAATTTTCCCAGTTTGGCGATGTTCTATTATCAGAGTATATAAAAATTAGACATGACTCTTGAAATCCTGACATCTATTATCTTTGAAAGTAACAAAATAATCTGCATCCACCTTACTTTTAAACAGTAGATCGTTCCTATCACAAACTCCATGGCAGAGACAGCTCATGTTAGATACACAGCAGCTTTTGGAATTCTGTTGTAAAATGTCATGGTCACATAGCATAGAAATAAGCCATCGGCCATCAAGCATTCATTCACCCCAACCCTGCACTCACACCATTTATTTCCACCCCATTCCACTCAATTCCCTGAGATTCTTACCCTCATCTACACACCAACCAACTAATCAACTAAAAAAAACTGTTTACATACAGAACATAGTACAGAATGTACACTGACCCATCACATACTCCCAGGTCAGGGGCAGTACAGGGTTTGTTGCAGATTAAAGTTGGTTCTATACAGTCCCAACAAATAATGTATGGTAGAAGAAAGACTTTGAGTTTCAAAGCAAAACACACATCTTGTGTGCTCATCATGTACATTTTGCTAATCACCTTACTCCTGCGCCTATTTTCTATGTTTCTAAATCTGTGACTCCTGGTGCTTGAAGCCTTAGCTACTGCGAACAGCTTCCCTCTGTTTGCCCTCACTCTACCGGTCATGACCTTGTATACATCTCGCACACCTTCTCTTAATATTCTGTCCTTCAAGGAATTAAGTTGTTAATTACTTTAAGCCTGATGTTTTATTCCAACTCTGTAACTGAGATTCCTCATCCCAATGGCCAGTCTGGGAAATAGTTTGACATCTTCTTTACAATATTTACATGCTTCGTAAAATCGGCTGACTCAAAATGGACACAACACTGCAGTGTTTGTTGTGCTTATGAAGCATTTATGAAGTTTTCTCTGTAACTGTAACGCCACATGTAAAACAATATTTTGTACTCTGATATCTTTCTCTTTGCACTCCCTCTTTACTTGTATACAACTTGATTGTACTCGTGTATAGTAAGATTTAACTGGATAGTATGCAAACTAAGTTTTTCACTGTATTTCTGCACATGTTACAATAATAAACCAATACCAAATCAATGTGAGGGGTAGCACAGTGGGGCAGCAGTAGAGTTGGCTTGGTATAATTGTAAATTGTCCTTCGTGTGTGTAGGATAGCGTTGGTGTGCGGGGATCGCTGGTCGGCGCGGACTCGGAGGGCCGAAGGGCCTGTTTCTGCACTGTATCTCTAAAGTAAACAATGTCCCTAGTCTCTGCCTCTTTTCATGCAGCTCATGATCCCACATGATTGACTAATGATTATGAAGCAGACAGAGTCATGAATATAACTGGGAACCACAAATCAGAATCTGATTGATTAGGCTTGAAAGGACGAGCTTTACACATTTCTACAATGTCACTTGTGGGTGGAACAAAGCTTTGCTGGATGAGGCAAAAAGATGCAAACTAGACAAATTGGTTATTGGGGAAACAATTGATCCCAGTAAAACTGCTAGAAGCCCCTAAGGGTGCCTACCACCCTGGTCCTACTTCTTTGGTTCCTCTGCCATAATGGTCATGGATTCAGACAGCGTGGAAACATGTTGACCAACATGCCCCATCTATACTAGTCCCACCTCCTGCGGTTGGCCATATTCTTTTAAACCTACCCTATCTATGTACCTGTCCAAATGTCTTTTAAGGTCTGATTGTGAAGTAAATTGACTTATTAGGTTGGTAGCCCTTGGAACGGGAGTGCTAAGACATGATTAGTGTTCTAAGATTTTGTATGGAATTTATAAACTAGATTTATATCAGCATGAGAGTTAATTGTATGCGGAAAAAACTGGTGGACATGTGAAGTAAGCCCTTCACTGCAAACCTCTCACAAACAGCCGTACAATACTTATTTAATTAATCAGATAAGATATGAAATTGATGGATTTATGTTCGGCAAGGACACAAAGGAATTAAAGCCATGGGTGGTGGATAGAGCTGTGATACAGAATCATCACAATATCACTGAGTTGCAGAACAATTCAAGAGATTGAACAGCTTACTCCTGTTCCTATTGCCCAATGGGCTGCTTTCCAATGCTCTCTTTAGCTTGCATGCCTCATCAAAACTTTGGTCCAAATAAGAGCCAAAGAGCTGGGTTCTAGAAGGGAGGTGAGAGTGACTATTCTTGGCATAAGCAGCTTCTGACTAAATGTGGCATCAAGAATTCCTGGTAAAACTTAAATCAATGGACAACCAGGTGAAAACTTTCCATTAGTTAGAGATATACTTTAAAGATGAAGATATTGTGGTTGACAAAAATAAAAATGCTGGAAATACTCAGCAGGTATGGAGAAAGAAACATATTTAATAGGTCGATGACCTTTCATCCAGCAGTTCTAGGACGTTGAGATTGGACCAACCATATACACAAGTAGCTAAAATAATTGTTTACAAATTGGTATCCTGACGCTCGTTACCCAGGATACTCATGGATTGCTGCATTAATCATATTGTGTGTGTACTGTTTACTCGTTGAGCTTCATGTGCACATGGAATTTCATTGCACCCTGGTGTATTTGACAATAAACTGATTTGATCTGAATCTGAACCTCTTGACACCACAAGTCACGGAATATGGAGACACAAAAGTGAGTGACGGAATATGGAGACACAAAAAACTTGTTGCTGGAGTCTTGGGCAACACAAAGTGCTGGAGGAACTCAGTGGGTCAGGCAGCATCTGTGGAGGTAATGGACAGATGACTTTTGGGTCAGGACTTCTGACCCTTTTTTGAAGTGATTGGATGATTATAGTTTCAACAACTCTTAAGATGCTCAGCGCTATCCATGAGTATGTAGCTCACTTAGCTAGAACCACATCCAATTCCTCTCAACATTCATTTCCCTGCCAGCACAGCATGTCGGGAGCATTATCTTCCGCAAAATAGCATCATGAAAGCTCACCGCGATTTTTTCAGGAGTACACCCTCTGCATCCTAGATGGTCAAGAGCAATTAGTGCAAACACCGCTACCTTGTATCATTCCACTTCAAGGTGCACAACATTTGACTTGGAAACACATTCCATTGTCATCCATTATCATTGCTGGATCAGATATGGGACATAATAGATATGTTAATATAGCATTCTATAAACACCATAAATAACAACAAAAACAGTTCTATGTATACGCACACATACAGGTTGAAGATCGATTTCCCGCCAATTTTCAGTCCAACCCCCCCCCCCCCACCCCCATAATCTGGACAAAATAATGAAGAGGCCGACTGGATAGAGTGATGGGCGAAGCAAGCGGCGGCGGTCGAGCATGGAGTGGACAAAGCCACCGCCGACAGCAGGAAACAGCAGCAGGTGAGAGGAGAAGGAGCCCCAAGATGAGGACGAGCTACAACTGAGCTGCAACAGCAGCCGTGTCACCAGACTGTGCGGTGGGCGCACCTTGCAAGTCGTGAGTGGGGTCGGAAGCCAGGGTTTTAAACAGCCGGGGTGACGGTGGGAGTCTGGGATGAGTCGGCAGGTAATTCCATTCACATTCAGTTTATACTTTATATTAGTTTTATTTCTAGCTCCATGGTGCTTTAGAGAAAAGGGGGGGGGATGTTTGCAGAGGAATGTATTGTGACCTCTGTTGGTCCAGAAAAATGGATAATTCAGAAAGGCTCTGGAACTGAGGGTGCTGAATCTTGATGTTACCTTTCTCGATTGCAGTAGTGAAGTGAGAGTGTGGCCAGAGTGATGTAGATTTCTGATGATGCTGGCTGCCTTTTTGAGGTGACAACTCCTGCAGATATTTACAAACCACTGTTATATATTGAAGGACAATGGAAAGGTAGGTATATCCATAGGTCTCTAAAATGCCTTCATCTTTATTTAATGTCTGCTCTACACCTGAAAATCAAGTCTAGTGCAAGCCCATTTTAATCAGACAGCAAATTAAACAAAGCACCAAGTATACTACCCTGCATAAATGAAGCAGATAATAAACAGAGGGATTCTGCTCAGTGTGACATGGACCTCTAAGAATAGTCTAATTACCCCAGAACCCCAGGAACACCCTATATCTCATCCCTGCTACTCAGTCGACAGACTGGAATATCCCCAGAATGACGTACAATCACGAAAAGACATGCGTTCCCTTGAAATATAAAAGTCAGAGCTCTTGGCAGCTGCTACCAAAAAGTTTATTGTAAAATGTAGCTTTCAGTGGACAATGCATGGAGATTTCAGTGTGGTAGATTGGAGAGAACCAATAATGTGTTGCCAGAATAATGGATGATCCATCATTGTTCAGATAGCTGGCATTCGACAATAAAAATAGAACCTGTGTGTGGATAGTTCAGGGGCATTGCCTTTTAGGTAAGGCTAGGATACTGTCAGATCCAATGGGCTCGTGGGCCAACGACACAAGGGATTTCTCACATTCTCCTGTCAAACTGACCTTGACAGCAGAATAAAAGAGGCTGAAGTTCCCTTCACCTCAATCAGTGCTGATTAGTGGAGGTTAGTATGGCATGCTTGCTCACAGCATTCAGTAACTAACTAACTTTGTGTACAGAGGGATGGACAGAGATTTGTAAACAGTGCAGAATCATGGAAAGGATGCATTCTTTTAATTTGCATATTTTGATACATAGATCTTTTGCAATAATGTTTGAATGTGATAAAGGCATTGCTTTTGATGAGTACACAAACTGGCAGGAGAGGGCAGGTGGTTTGAGTGGCTCGTATACATAGTGACTCAGATTCTGATTTCATTTCTATAAAGCTGGGGTTTGCACAGTGTCTGGCCTGTGATACTTGCAAAAGTAGAAACTGGCAAGTTGCAGAGTTTTGTGTTGAGAATTCACTGAAAAAGTAATCAATGACAAGGCAAAGTGGTTTAATTTCACAGTCAAACAAACTGTGGCTACCTGCTAGAGAATCTCAGCGTTTAACAGTGTGATGTACATCATATTAATAACTTTTGCTTTGAGTTTAATACATCCTGTGGAATTTAGTACTAGTTTCCAACTGGACTATAATTAGTTGAAAGAAGTTTTTAGGTCGACTAACTGAGAATTGCAATTTAAAAATCCAACCATAAACTGTAAGCTTGGTTAATTTAAAACTCAAAAAATGCTTTCCATTTGACTTTGTTTGCAGGCAGTTGAAGTGTTGCAAATTCCCAGAAGGTTTATCAGAACTGTTCAGAAGTCAAAGCGGGCAGGGCAATAAAGCAACACAGTTGAGACAATAGTCAGTGACGAATGACGCCAGTACTTTCAACCAGGGCAAGGCTAAAAGTGGACAGTAGATCCACAGAGTTTAAGTATGGGCCAAAGTGACTGGGGATATAATGACAGGAGTGTGGAGGGATGTGGGGCAGGTTAAAAAACTTGAAGTTGAAGGGACAAATAAAAGATAATTATGTCTGCAGCAGGTAATTGTTGAGGTTTTCAGGAACATTAACTATGGGTTTCCAGTATTATGGGCTTCTATATGGTTTGGTTATATGAGAAGAATATGATAATGCTTGTTGCTTGTTTCCTTATTTTTTTTATTTTACCTCATCTCATCTATTTTTCCAACACCAGGATTGCATTGCCTGGAAACACTTACCCACCCATTTATTTTAGATTCAGGTTTAACAATGAAAATCTTCAAGAAATATCTGCAAGATTTATTGTATTACATTGGACTTCAAGATGCTATTAAACATGAAGATTATCCAGAGATAGATAGTGGAGAATTGATTTATTACTCAAAGTTTGTCCACGCTTTTTCCAGAATCATGAAATATTCCACAGTGGAAGAGGCTATTGGCTTATCGTATCTGTGCTGACGTGAACAATTCTTAAAGTTAGGCTCGAGGCTTGTTTGGTTTTAGCAACAGGTTATAGAGAAACTTGGCAAATGGACTGTAATGAGATCTTGGAGAACCTGTGACCAGATCCTGCCATTCTTGAGACTAGATCAAGGGAACAGGTCCTTGAACAGGATACGTTCCTGTCCACTCAAGCAGCATTTGCCTTTGGGCAAGAATTCCCCCCAATGAGATGAGCTGTGCAATAATGACTATAGATCGATTGTAAGAATCTTTATTCACATGGCAGACAGGTCTCCCAGAAAGGTTCATACCTAATTATTGATCTTGAAAATAAAGACAACAAAAAATTGACTGGCATATTTAACAGCCCAGTTGGAAGTCTAACGTTAATGATGAGGATATGTTCAACAGTGCTGTCTGATCATTGTGAAGGGCCTGTCCCACATGCGCAATTTGTTTTGGCAACTTGCCAGCACCCGTCATAGTTGCAGCAGGTCACCGAAGAAATTGCGTAAGTGGGACAGGCCCTTCAGACTTCTCAGGAGCAGTAGCAGAAAACACCAATGGCCACGGTTGGCTAGATAAACCCAGGACAATGGGTCTTCCTGGCCAGGTTAAGATCTCTGCACTTATAACAACTGAGACGCGAAAATGGCGCAAAAAACTGACGTCCCGTATACTTTCTCAGTGTACTATTCCTATACACTTGTACGGAATATTAGAAGTGCTCATGTATAGTAACACGTTTACTGAATTGTATGCAATAAAGAATTTCACTGTACTTTCGTACAAGTGACAATAGAGTACCGTTGATTGAACCATTGGATATAACTAAATGTAAGCTAGCATTGGTGGGGAAGTGAAGGGAGTTTGCACAATGAGCTGATTTTTCTGACAGGAGAAACCAGGCAAGGACGCTGTTCATGTTATATAAGTGAATGTGTGAATAATCAACAGGAAATGGAAAATAGAAACACAAAAATTTGGACTGTGAAGTGGTAGCTATCTACTTGCCATCAGCAATCCAATCCAGCCAGATAGCACAAAAGCAGTATAGCACTGACTGATTTGTGCTTTCCCCCCACAGTTCTAATCACTCTGTGCCTGTATCCGGTTGTTTATCGAGCTGCCTGGTTAATATACAAACGCAACCATGCAGGACATGTCAGAATTTGGAGTTGCTGCCTCTTTCCTGAGGAAAAGTGATAAGGAATTAATGGTTCTACAAACCATAGCCTTTGATGGTAAGCTGCCAATTGCAATTCAACTGTGAGTGACATTTTATCTATCCCTCATCGTCAAACTCAAGCCAAATGATGCAGCCCAAGAAATATCTCCGATTCTCTGTGCAATGCCTTGCTGTCTATGACCCAATGAGTCTGTAGAATGAAACAAGACACCGGTTGTAATTCTTGGCTCAGTGGCGTGGTCTGATGTTGGGTGTGTTTACAACATTCGTCTTGTGGCCAGTTCCAGCGCCCTCATCACTGCCCTTACTGCCCAGGTTCCTCCGAGAGCTGGTAGTCTGCTCAAATATGAGAACCCACCCATTATTGTATAACTGCCCAGGCAGGGCTGAAATCTTCAAGGTCTACACTGATAAGTTGAAGGACGGTTGCTGCTCACTTCCTGAGTCTTTCCTTACTGAATTATTAAATTGCAGAAACATTGAGTACATAAGCATTCATCTATTGCCCCCATGCCCATTGTGAAAGAATCCTCCAACTAAACCCACTGCCACGCTCTCAACCCCACAATGTTGTTTTCCATTTAATATTTGTCCGGATCTCTTATAAAAATTCCTTTCCAACATGTTTCCACAGCCTCGTCAGACAGTGTGTTCCAGGTGACAGCAACTCACTGTCAAATATTCTATTCAATTTCCTTTGCATCTACCCATGTCTTGCTTTCCCGAGCGCGTTGCCCAGAAATGGATATAACAGTCCAGTAAAACCAAGTGTGTGACTTGCAGAGGTTCGAACAATGTCCCTGCCTTTATACCTCTGCCTCTGCTTACTAATCTAATGATGAATGTTTTGTAACAAAGATTCTTAACCTGCCTGGTTCAGAATCTATAAGCACACACGGCATGGTCACTTTGGTCTTTGTATACTTTAATCTTATGGGTTTCCTCAGGAACTATGTAAATTTAACTTTTGCTTCGGCATTTTTTATCTTTAGGCAAGAAAAGGTGCTGGATTCCTGATGAAAAGGAGGCTTATATGGAGGCTGAGATTCTTGAAAGGGATGGTTCCATGGTCTCTGTGGAAACTAAGACTGGCAAAGTAAGTGAGAGGTTGATTGGTAAAATGTTAGCCCCCGCGTAAGGCCATGTGACAAGCTACTGCCTCAGATGCACCTTATTATCCTGAACTTACTTCACTTTTCAAGGATTATTCGGCTGTTCCACGTCTGTCCTTCTGTACAAGATTATCTGACAGACATGGGTCTACTGTTCAGGGATTTTCCAACAGTCCCAGGCCCTCTCAATTGTCGCAGGATTACCCTACCGGGCAAGCTCATCTAGTCATTTCTGCTGAATCCTTCCACATGCATCCAAACCATTCAACCCACTCTCAAAATATTAGAACTCATTCATATTAACACTGCTCAATGAGATAATTCACAGTCCCATTCACCAGTGAATATCCCCAGACATTAACCCCAACCATTGATAAAACTGAGAATGAATGGCTCAAATCACAACCAGATCTATAAATTCACTCACAGAACGTAGAAAGGTGCAGAACCTTTGCCTGTACAACCATAAACTAATCCCATTGTCTGCACATGGTCCGTATCTTGCAAATAACCCTTGAACAATTAATGCTTTCCATACTACTACCAATCAATAGTACATTTCCCCTTATTTTTGATCTTGGCATTGGAGAAATTAATGACTTACATCTTAAGATTTTGAAGGAAACACTGCTGAGAGACATCAGCGATGGGAGAAGCCATTAGCCTCCAAAAACTGATCATCCACTCAACATTCTACCCGATAAACTGAATTGACCAATGAATCACCGTGCTCCCAATCCCGTACTCCCATCGTAGTCCTCTTAAGCATAGGCTCCATCCACTTTCCCTCCTTGCCACTGAGTCTTTTTACCCCTCCACACACCCCAACCACTAAGTCAATCCACACAGTCTGACCGTTGATATGACAGACCCCATCCACATATACTGTGATCTACCAAACCCCTTCCCATTCCCTGACAACTGAATGACTCTAATCACAGAACCTGTCAATATAGGCAACATTCATTGAACCTCTCTATAGTGTATGCTCACTGAACCCACCAAACATATAATCAATCTATGCATCCCAATCTTTGAACCTTGACTTCAGTAACATTGCCCCAGACCAGTGAACACCTCAGTACATAATGATTATTACCTAGCTTCAACTCTCCTCTCATTATGTCCTTGCTGATTTACCTCAAGGCCATAGCATTACTTGTTTTATGTTCTGTTGGCTTACAGTGTGATGTACATTTGGGCTGCCAACATCCACAGGTGACTCTCATTGTACACCGTTTAGCCATGTGGCCTGCCCTCTTGCCTTTAATGGGAATAAACTCATTTATGTGCAACCGGTCTCAATAATAAATATCTGACCTGTCTGTCTCTGGCTCCACCTAATCTCTCCTTCAGACATTAAAAGTTAAAGAAGACGATGTCCAGCAGATGAATCCACCAAAGTTTGACATGCTTGAAGACATGGCCATGCTGACAAACCTGAATGAGGCATCGGTCTTGTCCAACCTGCGCCGACGTTACAGCAACTGGATGATCTATGTAAGGCAGTGATTAATAGAATTCTGACTCTAAATAAGGCTGGATTTGTATGATGAGATTATTGATCTCACGGTAAGAACTTCCTGACTGACGCTCAGTTAAACATTGAACTAAGCAGAGAAAAATGGAGCAATGGCAGTGAAGGTCAAAGGTTCATCTCCCTCTCTGCCTCCTTCTGGACAGGTGGACAAAGATATGGGGCAATGCTTTAAGATAACAAGGACAGTGACAAAGTATCTTCCAAAAAATCTTCCGGACTTTATTTTTTAAACTTAATCTTGGAATGTGGATATTCCTGGCTGGGCTTGCAGGTATTGCCATTAAAAAATATCAAATTAAGTTAACCAGCAACTATATTGCAAAGAGTCTTGAATCAAACTAAAGAAGTAGGGGTGAGAGAGGTAGATTGCTTTTTCTGATGGACACAGATTAACGAGATGGATATTAAGCACTGGAGAATTGCGAATGTTGTTTCTTTAATCAAGAAGGGCAGTAGTCAGGTGAGTAATGGCCAATGGTAAAGAATAAAAATAAAAAATCTAAATCACACAATTTATTTCCATTGAAAAGGCAGGGACTGTTTTGTGATAGTTAACATGGCTTTGTGCATGGGAAATCCTGCCTTGCTAATGTGACTGAGTATAGAAGTTGGGAGGTCATGTTGCAGTTGTAAAAGATGTTGGCGAGACCGCATTTAGAATATTCATGTTATATGGGCACCATGTTATAGGAAAGATATTGTCAAGCTGGAATAGGATCAGGGAAGATTTATGAGGATGTTGCCAGAACTAGACGGTGTGAGCTATAGAGAGAGGTTGAATAGGCTGGATCTCTATTCCTTGAAGCGCAGGAGGATGAGGGGTGATCTTAAAGAGGTTTAGTTTAGTTTAGAGATACAGTATGGAAACAATGTATAAAATCATGAGAGGAATAGCACAGTCTCTTGCCCAGAGTACGGGATTCTTGGATGAGAGGACATAGGCTCAAGGTGAAGGGGAAAAGATTTAATAGGAATCTGAGGGGTAACTTTTTCACACAAAGGGTGATGGGTGTATGGAACAAGCTGCCATAGGATGTCGTTGAGGCTGGGGCTATCCCAACTTTTAAGGAGCAGTTAGACAGGTACATGGATGGGGCAGGTTTGGAGGGATATGGACCAAGCGCAGGCAGGTGGGACTAGTGTAGCTGTGACATGTTGGCGGGTGTGGGCAGGTTGGGCCATCGGCCTGTTTCCACACTGTGTCACTCTGTGACTGAGGAGGTAACTGAGAAGTTTGAATAGGGTAGTGAGATAGATGTTTCTACATGGACTTTAGTAAGACCTTTGACTAGGTCCAGAAGATTAAGGCACAAGGAACCAAGGCAAGTTGGCTAGTTTAGATCCTCCATTTCCACTGATAAACAAGGACCATTTAAATTCCATGAGCACAACAGAAGCTGTGTTAATATGTAACTGATAAACAAATCGTGTTTTGGTTATGATATATATATGCTTCTAATAAAAATATCTAAAAATAAATAAATAAATAAATTCCATGAGCATGGTCAGAATTTGAACCCTGGTCCATGAAGTGAAAAGCAATCAGCCCATGTGCTGCGTGTATTTCATGATAGCCAAAAACAAAGTGCTGGAAGAAGTCTATGGGTCAGGCAGCGTCTGTGGAGGAAGTGGAGAGATGACATTTTGGGTCAGAACCATCTTCAGACCCTAAATTCCTCCAGCACTTTGTTATTGCTCCCGCCGAGAACAATGGGGGGAATCCGGCAGCGGGGCGCCGAGAGCCATGGGGAAACCAGCGACGCCTGGGTGAACTTTTGTAACTTTGTCAGTGCCAGATATGTGATGACACTTGTGTATTGCTTAGGCGTGGTGTGCTGTATGATTTTACCAGGTTGTATGCAAAACAAAGCATTTAACTGTGCCTAGGTACATGTGATAGTGAAGTATCATTGAAGATCTCAGCATCTGAATTTTTTTGTGTCTTTGTGAAATCTGGATTTTGCAGCGTTATCTAATTCTACATTTTCCTTCTTGACAGACCTACTCTGGGCTGTTCTGTGTAGCTGTGAATCCATACAAAATGCTCCCTGTGTACAATGCCCAAGTTGTTGCTGCATATAAGGGCAAGAGACGCTCCGAGGCCCCACCTCACATTTACGCGATTGCTGACAATGCCTACAATGACATGGTCCGGAGTAAGTAGAACGATATACCAGGCCACTGAATATGTGGAATCATGCACCACAAAACCATTAGGGGCAAGGAATATTAATGGTCAAATTACCAGGCTGGTATCCTGCATCCGATCTTTGATATGGAATGATGCGTTTGAACGCCACAATGGCTGCCTTGGCATTTAAATTAACTACATTTGCCATCTGCAACTTCATGTTGGTGAGGTACTTTGAGAGAATGAAACTGGTGAATTAGTAACAGGTAACAAAGAAATGGCAGCAGCAGTCTTCACCGCGGAGGAAACTGCAAAAGCTCCAAAGGTAACAGACTAGCTTTTTAAACAACAGGGAGGAACTTACAAAACCCCAATTATAAGAGATAAAATATTGGAAAAACTCACAGGGCAAAGGTGGACAAATCGCCTGAACAGAACATTTATTGTGAGCATGGTGTTATTTACCCTATACATCTCTATAAGGTCTTCTACATTCCAGTGAGAATACATGCAGCCTATCCCATCTCTCTTTATAAGTAAACCGCTCCATTCTAGGCAACATATTGATGAACCTCTTCTGCACTTTTTCTAATGCTACCACATTTTTCCTGAAGCATGTGATGGGAACTGCACACCAAATGTGGTCTGACCAATGTTTTGTACAGATACCAAATGACATCCCAACTCTGACAGTTAGTCCTTTTGCCAATGAAAGCTAGTATGCTGAATGCCTTCCTCACCTATCCACTATGTGTTGCAATTTTCAGGGAGTTATGAACTTGCACCCCAAGGTTCCTTATACAACACCTCTGAGATCCCTGCCATTAACTATACATGACCTGTTAGTATTTGATGTTCCATTATCTCATACTTACCTGGATTAAATTTCATTTGCCACTGCTCCCTCCAACATTCCAATTGATCTATATCCATCTGCCTCATACCACTGGTTACAGACTTGCAATCAGAAAAAACACCTCTCAACCACTGTGCTCTGTCTTCTATCACAAAGGCAAATTTGAATCCAGTTTACAACATTTATTTTAATCCCAAGTGTCTTGTAGGATCACTGAATTCTCTGAATAAACTAACCTTATTAATTCTCTCAAGACCTTACATGCCTTAACCTTCTGGACCAGCACACTGGGTGAAACTGTGTCAAAGGCTTTGCTGAGGTCCATGTAAATATACCCTGCCTTCACCAATTTTCATTGTTACCTCCTCAAAAAGCTCAATCAGGTTGTGAGATAGGATTTCCCTTGCACAAAGTCACATTGACTACTCCTCGTGATGCAGAAGTATTGGATTTTGGAAAGTTAAACCAGGCTAGGACATACAGATCCCAGGTATGTTGTTCAAGAGAGAGACATTGTTCCTTGAAAGAGGCATCACAGGTATATAATTGGTGAAGAAGGCATGTGGCATTCTTGACGTTATCAGCCATAGTACTCAGTATAAGATTTGGGACCTGTGTCGTACAAAATCTAGGTTAGGCTGCAGTTGAATATTTAAGTCATAGAGCTAGACAGTATGGAAACAGACCCTTCGGCCCAACTCATCCATGCTGAACGTTACCTTCTGAAACTGTCCCACATATCTGTGACTGACCCATATCCCCCTAAACCTTTCTTATCCAAGCACCTGTCCAAATATCTTTTAAATGTAATTTGACCTGCCTCTGCCACTTTCACTTGCATAACGCTCAACCATCTGTGTGTAAAGGTTGTCCCTCAGGTCCCTTAAATTTATCCCCTCTCACCTTAAAAATATGCTCCCTTAGTTAAAGGCTCCCTTACCCTGAAAAGACGGTGGCTATTCACTTTTTTTGCGCTCCTCATGATTTTATAACCTTAAGTTCGCTCTCAGCCTTCTATACTTCAAGGAATAAAACATCAAAGGACTCATTAGATATCAAATGCCTCTACCTGACAAATGTTTCCTTCTTATTTCTCATCAAATATGGAACATAGAACAGCACAGCCTAGGAACAGGCCCAGGCACATGTATTACCGACTGTGAGAGGGTGACAACAAATAAGAAGAGTTAATAAATTACGATTCCTTTTTCAGATCGGGAGAACCAATCAATGCTGATTACGTGAGTTTTTAACTTTTATATGCTACTTCTAACACAATGGCCAATCCTCATAAAATTCATAATCATTGCAACTTATTAGTATTAATGATAACTAAGCATGAATAATAACTCTTTGTACTTTCTCAAGATTAACCTTGATTAAATTTTACCAGGTAACTGATTTGCTTGTGGCTAATTGGTTAATATCTGGACTGCTAGGCTATGGATCGGAGGATCCATATTTGGACTGCTAGGCTACGGAGGCCTGGATCGCCGCAGCGCAGAGGGAGAATAAGGAGGGAAGAGACAGTGACTTTAAGACTTTTACCTCCATCACAGTGAGGAGGTGCCTGGTGAACTCACTGTGGTGGACGTTAATTTGTGTTTATTGTGTGTTTTGTTATTTATTATTATATGTATGACTGCAGGCAACGAAATTTCGTTCAGACTGAAAGGTCTGAATGACAAATAAAGGAATCTAATCTGATCTAATCTAATCTAATCTAATGTCATGCTGTGTGTTGACATGAAGATAATGACTTTTCGATATTTAACATCACAGTGTGACACTTCTGTCAATATAATAAAAGAACACAGTGAATAACTGGTTGTAACACTCAGTTACACCGAATTAATATATATTAATTATATGATAATGCATCATACTTTACACTATGGATTTTATTTTTTGTTCTAAAGTTCTACCGACATTTGGAATGGAAATCAACAAAGCAAACCTGTTATTGTGTACTTTCATGCTACTACCAAAAGTGGCAGTGGTGTACTCCAACACCTTGACCATATAGCACTTACCTGTTCATCTATAAGTAACAAGAACAAATTGAAATATAAAAAGCACCGCCTGGATTTGAAACAGAATTGAGCATTGTTCCCTGTCCCATCTTCACCAGAAAACTATATTCAATGTTGATTCTAATGTGATTGCCTAGGGACATTGAGTAATTGATATTTCTAATAAGTTTTGCTTTGTCACTGTAAGTAATTCCTGGAGATTTATGTCAGTTATTAAGGAATCAAAATTCAATGGCTGTAGAAGAATGTCATCTAGGCTCAAATTGCACAACTAAAAGTTGACTTAAGTTTGTATAAAGTGAGGGGCTCATCTGAGCACAACCAGATCAGGGTCATATCAGAAAATCAGATTTACATGGTCTTTAAACAGATCTCAAACAGGTCAAAAATACTTGCCAGCTGAACATGCAGCCAGCCATGTTGGAGTGATTCTCACGTCCAATGTAGTAGAAAAGAAAGGTAGTGTATCTCAACACCACAGCCAGATCCCCTTTCTGTCTGTCCTCAGCAGAGGTCTCACCTTTGTCCCCCTCCGTCCCCATCTCAATGAGTTCCGCGCCCACCATGACTTGGAGAGCTTCTACCGTCGTCTCCGCCTCACAGCGCACTTCCATGGGAAGGAGTCCTCGCCCCCTAATGATGACCCCTTTTCCCGTCTCCAACGCACCCCCTCCTCGTGGAACCCCCCTCAGAAAGTCCCGGCTCTGGAACTCTTCATTCAGAACTGCCGCCGCGACGTCAACCGCCTCAACTTCTCCACTCCCCTGTCTCACTCCAATCTTTCCCCCTCTGAACGCACTGCCATCGAATCTCTCCGCAAAAACCCAGACTGGGTCATCAAACCAGCCGACAAGGGAGGTGCCGTGGTAGTCTGGCGCGTCGATCTCTACAAAGCTGAGGCCACGCGCCAACTCTCGGACACCTCCTCCTACTTACCCCTGGACCATGACCCCACTGACGAGCACCAGGCCACCATTTCTAGCACCATCACCGACTTCATCAATTCCCACGCCCTACCGGACCAAGCCTCCAAACTCATCGTTCCCCAGCCCCGCACGGCCCGTTTTTACCTTCTCCCCAAAATCCACAAACCCGGCTCTCCCGGCAGACCCATTGTCTCTGCGTGTTCGTGCCCCACCGAACTCATCTCCACATACCTTGACTCCATCCTATCCCCCTTGGTCAAATCCCTCCCCACCTTTGTTCTAGACACCTCAGACACTCTCCGCCGCCTCCACGCATTCCACTCTCTGGGCCCTCACCCCCTCATCTTCACCATGGATGTCCGGTCACTCTACACCTCCATCCCCCACCAGGATGGCCTCAAAGCCCTCCGGTTCTTCCTCGACCAGAGGAGCAACCTTTACCCAGCCACTGACACTCTCCTCCGCTTAGCGGAGTTGGTCCTCACCCTCAATAACTTTACATTTGACTCCTCCCATTTCCTCCAAACACAAGGCGTAGCTATGGGCACACGCATGGGCCCCAGCTACGCCTGCCTCTTTGTCGGGTACGTTGAACAATCCTTGTTCGATGCGTACCAGGGCCCCATCCCCGACCTCTACCTCCGCTACATTGACGACTGCTTTGGTGCCACCTCCTGCACCCACACACAACTGACTGACTTCATCCACTTCACCACCAACTTCCATCCGGCACTCCAATACACCTGGACGATTTCCGACACTTCCCTACCATTCCTTGACCTCACCATCTCCATCGCAGGGGACAGACTCCTGACCGACATACATTATAAACCCACTGACTCACATGGCTATCTGGACTACACGTCTTCCCACCCTGCCCCCTGTAAAGACTCCATCCCCTACTCCCAATTTCTCCGCCTACGCCGCATCTGTTCCCAGGATGAGACATTTCATACCAGGGCATCGGAAATGTCCTCGTTCTTCAGGGAACGGGGATTCCCCTCCGCCACCATAGATGAGGCTCACACCAAGGTCTCATCCATACCCCGCAACACTGCTCTCTCTCCCCATCCCCGCACACGCAACAAGGGCAGAGTCCCTCTGGTCCTCACCTTTCACCCCACCAGCCGGCAAATACAACACATAATCCTCCGCCATTTCCGCCACCTCCAACGTGACCCCACCACTCGCCACATCTTCCCATCTCCCCCCATGTCTGCCTTCCGCAAAGACCGCTCCCTCCGCAACTCCCTCGTCAATTCTTCCCTTCCCTCCCGCACCACCCCCTCCCCGGGCACTTTCCGTTGCAACCGCAAGAAATGCAACACCTGTCCCTTCACCTCCCCCCTCGACTCCATTCAAGGTCCCAAGCAGTCGTTCCAGGTGCGACAAAGGTTCACCTGTATCTCCTCCAACCTCATCTACTGCATCCGCTGCTCTAGATGTCAGCTAATTTACATCGGTGAGACCAAGCGTAGGTTGGGCGACCGTTTCGCCGAACACCTCCGCTCAGTCCGCCTTAACCTACATGACCTCCCGGTGGCTCAGCACTTCAACTCCCCCTCCCATTCCCAATCCGACCTCTCTGTCCTGGGTCTCCTCCATTGCCAGAGTGAGCAACAGCGGAAATTGGAGGAACAGCACCTCATATTCCGTCTGGGGTCCTTGCGCCCTTATGGCATCAACATTGAATTCCCCCAATTTGGCTAGCCTGTGCTGTCCCCTCCCCTTCCTTCACCCTCTAGCTGTCTCCTCCCACCCTCCCATCCGCCCGCCCTCGGGCTCCTCCTCCTCCCTTTTTCCTTCTTTCTTTCCCCACCCCCCATCAGTCTGAAGAAGGGTTTCGGCCCGAAACGTCGCCTATTTCCTTCGCTCCATAGATGCTGCTGCACCCGCTGAGTTCCTCCAGCAATTTTGTGTACCCCCTTTCTGATAACATCTCTCCAGAAAGAGAAACGACAGCGACAAAGAAAGATAAAGAGACAATCAGAACATATACACAGATAGAAAAGCAGACAGATTGTCTATTTATGCATTAATTTCATACATTGTTAACATTACATTGCAACAGCTTCCAAAATATAAAGACTCAACTCATTCAGCACAAAACATATTAATTCCCAAGAATCTTCTTTCAAAAAACTGGATCTTTTCTTTTTGTGTTTGACATTTTTATTGATTATATGAATATTTTGTTGCACAATTTTGATTTTTTGGGGTTTAACTTTTTCACTTTTTTCCTTTCTGGGTTGTGGTGGTGCCCAGCGGGGAGTCTGGAGCTGGCAAAACTGTCAACACTAAACGTGTTATTCAGTACTTTGCTATTGTTGCTGCCTTGGGCGATGGAAGTGGAAAGAAGGGCGTAAGATCAACTCTTTCAAACCTCTTCACTTTTTCATGCTCCATTTTTACTTTTTTCTTTAAAAACATTTTTTTGTCTCCGATTTACTTTAATGTGCAGTAATGTTTACAGATTGTACAGATTACAAAGTAAATATTTTGTTTTTGCCCTAAAGTTTCTTTTTCTTCTTTTATACATCTTTAAAACAAAACTTTTTAAATAATAATTTTTGTGATTTTCAAAAACAAAATTATTGAAACATTTCAGACAAAATAATTGTTAAAATTTTAAACAGAAGCAATTTATTCATTTTTCTCTTTTTCTGCTTTCCCCAAGTCCCAACCAGCCACCAGGACTGGGGTAAGATTTTCTGTGCAACCATCATTGTCTGTTATTTCTGTGTGTGCATTGTTAACTCCGGAAATTGTGGGAAAGGGGGGGGCAAACCCTCCTTCAACATTCAATCCATGCATAGATCAGGTGTACTTATATTGCAGTGCCAGGGGAAGGGTGCGGAGGGGGTAAAGAGGTTTTCTCCCTCATTAGTGGTACTCCCCAGGTTAGGACAGACTCCGTTGTTGAAAACTGTTCATAACATAGTTAAATCAGCACATTTCACTCAAACATTTGGATATTGCCACAAACAGAATTGAATGGTTTAGCAGAATTCTGCAGTTTCTGGCACTCAATAATGCCAGAAATCTTTGTAAAATTTGTTATGACCTCACCAAACACCTACACAATATATATACACAACCTTTGATGATGCAGAGGATTAACGTAAACGGGCCCTTCAACCCTCCTCATCCATGCTGACCATGATGCCCTATCCATACTAATCCCACATAGCCACGTTAGGCCCATATCCCTCTACGCCTTTCCTAACCAAATAGCTTTCCAAATGCCTTTTAAACATTGTCATTGCATCTGTCTCAACCACCTACTCTGGCAGCTCCTACCACTCTTGTGTGCAATAACTCCCCACAGATCGCTTTTCAAGTTCTCCCCCATCACTTTAAATGTGCCTTCAATTTACAGTCACACCTGACCTGCGAAAAAGAGTCTGAGTATCTATTCTATCTACGCACCTCATGATTTTATAAACCTACATAAAGTCACCCATCAGCCTTCGGTGTTCCAAAGAGCCTAACCCCAATTTAAAACATTTTCCAATGTTCTATAGATTCAGGATCAGTTCCTGTGGATTAGAGGGTAGCTAATGTTATCCCACTTTTCAAAAAAAGGAGCGGGAGAGAAAACGGGGAATTATAGACCAATTAGCAATTAGTAATAACAACTCAAGTCAGCATGGATTTATGAAGGGGAAATCCTGCTTGACTAATCTTCTGGAATTTTTTGAGGATGTGACAAGTAAGAGAAGGAGAGCCAGTGGATGTAGTGTATCTGGACTTTCAGAAAGCCTTTAATAAGGTCCCACACTGGAGATTAGTGGGCAAAATTAGAGCACACTGTATTGGGGATAGGGTATTGACATAGATAGAGAATTGGTTGGCAGACAGGAAACAAAGAGAAGGAATAAACGGGTCCCTGTCAGAATGGCAGGCAGCGGCTAGTGAGAGTGCCGCAAGACTCGGTGCTGGGGCTGCAACTATTTACAATGAATATTAATGATGGGATTAAAAGTAACACCAGCAAATTTGCAGATGACACAAAGCTGGGTGGCAGTGTGAACTGCGAAGAGGATGCTAGGAGGTTGCAGGGTGACTTGGACCGGTTGAGTGTGTGAGTGGATGGATGGCAGATGCAGTATAATGTAGATAAATGTGAGGTTATCCCCTTTGTCGGCAAAAACAAGGATGCAGATTATTATCTCAATGGTGTCAGATTAGGAAAAAGGGAAATGCAATGAGACCTGGGTGTACATCAGTCACTGAAAGTAAACATGCAGGTACAGCAAGCAGTGAAGAAAGCTAATGGCATGTTGGCCTTCATAACGAGAGGATTTGAGTATAGGAGTAAAGAGGACCTTCTTCAGTTGTACAGGGCCCCAGTGAGACCACATCTGGAGTATTGTGTGCAGTTTTGGTCTGAGAAAGGACATCCTTGCTATTGAGGCAGTGCAGTGTAGGTTCACGAGGTTAATCCCCAGGATGGCGGGACTGTCATATGAGGAAAGATTGGAAAGACTGGGTTTCTATTCACTGGAATTTAGAAGGATGAGAGGGTATCTTATGAAACCCTTCAAAATTATAAAAGGACTGGACAAGCTTGATGCAGGTAAATGTTTCCAATGAATGGGGGAGTCCAGAGCGAGGGGCCACAGTCCAAGAATAAAGGGGATGCTATTTAAAACTGAGATGAGAAAAAACTTTTTCACCCAGAGAGCTGTGAGTTTGTGGAATTCACTGCCACTGAAGGGTTCACTGGACTGATTTGAAAGAGAGTTAGATGGTGCTCGAGGGGCTAGCGGAATCAAGGGAAACGGGGAGAAGGCAGGCACGGGTTACTGATTGTGGATGATAATCCATGATCACAATGAATGGCGGTGCAGGTTTGAAGGGCCAAATGGCCTCCTTCTGCACCTATTTTCTGTGTTTATCCCACCTCTCCTTATAACTGCAGCCCTCCATTCTGGGCAAAGTCCTAATGAGTCTCTTCTGCACTCCCTCTGTGACTACCACATCCTTGCTATGGTCTGGGACACATTTAGCCTATTGAAAAATATTTAGCCGTGATCTCTGGAGCTGAGAGAACCATCGCATTCGCTGCCATGACCCCACCTCTCAAACACTCACCATGACCAATGTCACCGCTTTAACCAACACATATTCCTTCCCTCAACAAACACTTGATAACGATGATTTTTTTTAACATCTTACTTTACCTCCACCCGGTTTCTAATTTCCTGCCATAAGCGATGCCGCTGGGTTTAACCGCCCTCCATTTGAACGCTTCCCACGCGCCGTTGCCCGGGTGACGGCCACGGGCCTCGAGCCCCGGCTGCGCCTCAGCGGCGGCCGCTCCAGTCACCACCGATCCCGCCAACAGCTACACGCGGTGAGAATGTACCCCCAGCCCGTTATAAACCACGCGGCTGCTTCCTCGCCCCATTCTGCCGCCCACGATGAGCTGGTTCTCTCTCCACTGTGGCGAACAGTATAATTGCCAGGGAACACGGGTCGGGTTTGTGGGAGAGGACTGGTGGCGGGTCCCACTAGCCACCTGACCAGCCTCATTATTCATTTGCCAGGGGACGCTGGAAGACCAAATCATCGAAGCAAACCCGGCCATGGAGGCCTTTGGCAATGCCAAGACCTTGCGGAATGACAACTCCTCTCGCTTTGTGAGTATATTATTGAGCGTCATCTTCCCGCGCATGTTAAACTACAATAGACAATTCACCGAGCTGTGTCAATGCTGCATCTTCTTGTTGTGCAGGGGAAGTTTATCCGGATCCACTTTGGTCCCACGGGGAAGCTGGCGTCAGCTGACATTGACATCTGTAAGTGTAGATAATTCTTTGCTGCAACATTTAGCTATAGGCTTGGAGCCGGGCATGGCCACCATTTAATGCAGCCAGACATTGCTTACCAAACGTTGGCAACGCTGATCAGCTGAAATATCTGCATGAGTCCCATCCTATCATCTGTGGAGGCAAAAGTTGTATGTTAACTTACTGGGCCGACACCCTGCATCAGCGCTGAGGAGTGAGGGATGGGACACAGGCAGGCTAGGTGGAACTTGAACCAGGTGGGGAAGGGGGTGGGTAAAGGTAAACAAAGAGAGACAAGAAAGGTGCTCCGACACAAAATGCAGGAGTATTTCAATGGGACAGGCAGCATCTGGAGAAACTGGATAGGTAATTAAAAAAAACAAAAAACTTCTATAATGAAGAAAGGTATGTAGACAGGTGACAATTTCCCAACTTCAGGTAACGCACACCCTTGGTATTCTCCTCCCACAAACTCAACTGTTCACTGAGCTTTCATCTTTTGTTCACCTTTCGCATCTCCTCCTCCACCTGGTTCTATTTGTCCACCATCTGGTTTCCACCTATCACCTACCAGCCTCTGTCCTAACCATCTCTCAAACTGCTATACCGGCAGGTTTTCCTCTTCCTCCAGTCCCGATGTAGGGTCACAACCCAAAATGTCAACACAGCTTATGCCTCAACAGATGTTGCTTGACTTGCTGAATTATTCCGACATTCTGTTTTTAGTCTCTCATGCGCTAGGGAATAGACTGTAGCTATTCACCTTTGGTAGAGTTGCTGCCTTACAGCGCCAGAGACCAGGGTTCATTCTGACTACGGGTTCTGTCTGTACGGAGTTTGTAGGTTCTCCCCGTGACCCGCGTGGGTTTTCTCTAGGATCTCCGGTTTCCTCCCACACTTCAAAGATGTACAGGTTTAAAGGTTAATTGGCTTGCTATAAATGTAAATTGTCCCCAGTGTGTGTAGGATAGTGTTAATGTGCTGCGATTGCTGGTCAGCACGGATTCGGTGGGCCGAAGGGCCTGTTTCCACACTGTAACTAAGCTAAACTAAACTATGCCCCTCATGATTTAATAGGCTTGTATAAAGTCACAACTCAGCCTCCCACGCTCCATTTAAAAAAGCCTCTCCTTATAATTTAAATTCTCCAGTCCCAGTAACATTCAAGTAAAATAGTTTTTGCACCCTTTCCAATTAAATGATATCCTAGCTGTACCAGGGCAATAAACACTGTGGCAACCAACACTCCAAATTAGACCATACAAACATCTTGTACAGCTCCTGTACTCAATAACCTGACCAATGAAGTCAAGCTTCCAAATGCTTTCTTCACCATCCTGCCACCTGTGTCGCCACCTTCATGAAACTATGTACGTACATCCTTGGGTCACTCTGTTCTACAACACTGCCCAGGGTCCTGCCATTTATTGTGCAAGTTCTTCCCTTGATTGTCTTACCAAAATGTAGCACCTCTCATTTATGTAAATTAAATTCCATCTAACATTCCTCCACCCATTTGCCCAGTTGATAAAGATCCCACCATAATCTTCGATAACCTTCTCCATTACAATTTTAATGGCATCCAAAACTTATTAACCATGCCAACTACTTTCACGTCCAAATTATGAATACAAATAACAAGTAACAGTTGATCAGCACCGATCCTTGAGACACACCACTTTTACAGGCCATCAATCTGAAAACCATCCCCTATCTCCAATCCAATTTTGTATCCAGTGGTCTGGCTCGCCCTGGATTCATGTGATCCGATGTGCCTGACCAGCCTCTTATCATGCAGTACCTTGTCAAACTTCTTGCCAGTCACGTAGAAAATATCTACGACACTGCTCTCATCAATCTTCATGGTCACCTCTTTAAAAAACACATTCAAACTTTTGAGCACAGTTTCCACTCACAAAACAAGCTGATTATCCCAAATCAGTCGATGTAGATCCTGCTCTCAGAAACCCCTCCAAGAACTTCCCCACCAATGATGTTGTGGTTCTTATGCTTTTCCTTGCTGCGCTTAAATAGAGGCACAACATTTGCCAGCCTCCAATTTTCTGGCATCTCACCTGTGGCTATCGATGATACAAATATCTTCACCAGGGGACCCACAATTTCTTCCCTAGGTTCCTACAATATCCTAGAATACACTTTGCCAGATCCCATGGATTTATCTACTGTTATCATTTACAAGACCTCCAGCATCTTGTGTAGAATGGAATCTATTCAATAATAAGTTTAGTTTAAATTGATATCATGGTCGTCATCATGGCCAATGGGCCTGTCCCTTGCTGTTCACTGTTCTTAGCTTAAACATTCGATTGGTAACAAAGCAAACATATATTAACGTGTCATAATTTTAACCTTTGACTTTCAGATCTCCTTGAAAAATCAAGGGTGATTTTCCAGCAGCCTGGTGAAAGGAGTTACCACATTTATTATCAGATCTTTTCTGGCAAAAAAACAGAGCTCTTTGGTGAGTGGAAATGTAACCAGATTGGATTTATTTCTAAATATTAAAATATGAAATAAAATACAGGTAAAATTTAGCAGCATCTGAGGTAAATGAGGCAGCATCTGAGGAAACAGAAATGGAGTGATCATTTGAAAACAAAATATTAGCTCTGCTTGACCTTCTGAGTGCTTCATTTATTGTTTTTATGTCGGTATTTATTATATATTTATTTATGTTGAGGATTTTTCCCATTTTGGGCTTCTCCCTTTGCTCAGAAGAGTTTGTTTCAAACACCAATTGCAATGGCTCAGCCAGACAGCCAAGATATTTCACTCTAGGATTTTACTATTTTTGTATTTCAATGAAAATTGTAAAAAAAAAAAGGCAAGTTGTTTGGCCCAAAGAGGGACTGTGCCCTCACATCAAAACCTTTGTGGTGAACCTACCTGGATTTGTCTCAGGGACTGTGTATAATCTTATTAAAAAAATGTAGTTTGGAGAGCAACATGATCCTACACCATAAGTGCAGCTCGTGGCATCTCTCGTTCTTTACTGTAGGATTGCTGATCAGGAAATGATGAGCAATTCATGATCAGGAAACTACCATTGAAGCATATTCTTCATCTTCTTTTCATGAGACAATTGAGCAGAATTAGGGCATTTGCCCCATCGAATCTGCTCTATCTTTCGATCATGGCTGACCTATTTGTCCTTCTCAACCCCATTCTCCTGCCTTCTACCTGTAACATTGGATGCCCATACTAATCTAGAACCTATCAATCTCTGTTTTAAAAATGCCCAATGACTTGGCCTCCACCATTATCTGTGGCAATGAATTCCACGGATTCACGACCTGGTGGCTAAAGAAATTCCTCCTCGTATCCATTCCAAAGGTACATCCTTTTTTTCTGAGGCTGTATGCTCTCATTCTAGACTCTCCCACTCCTGGAATCATTCTCTCCACATCCACTCTATCAATACCACCAACAGGAAACTAGGTGAAGGAGGGGCTGTCGCACTGCATAGGATCTTAAATAATTTCACCTCTGTTTTCCAGGCACTCTTATCCACTCCTTTAGCCAATTAGTCTTTCTGTAGGAAACTTTCCCCATTACAGTACCACCTACCTTTATATTTAATTCAATTTATCAACCCTCCTTTGATAGTCTTGCCCTCTGGACGTATGGATTATTATGCCCTGTGCTGGAACTAAGGTGGATGTAAAAAAGTTATCTCAAACTTAATTGTATCAGGAACTGGAAATCTATTCCTCAGATCAGTAAAGCAGATGAAGCAAAATCCATATTTCAAGAGATGACAACGCTTAATTCTGACGTAATTGCTTTGGGGAAATGTCCTCTGCTTTGTACATTCTGTCTAAGTAACGAGTAGGTTCTGCTTTCTGTTATTCGATATTGTCTATGTCTGAAAATACACAAGAATCATTTGAAATGATCACTATATCTCCACAGTTTTATAATGAATGGCATCAAAAGCACACAAGACTGATAAAAAATAACAATTACTAAAAGTGGTGAGACAGGACACTAGTTCAGCTGTTTGTTGGAATGAACGTATGTATGTGTGTTTAAGAAAGAACTGCAGATGCTGGAAAAATCGAAGGTAGACATAAATGCTGGAGAAACTCAGCGGGTGAGGCAGCATCTATGGAGCAAAGGAATAGGTGAAGTTTCGGGCCGAGGCCCTTCTTCAGACTGATGTGGGGGTGGGGGGGAGGGGGGGGTGAAGAAAGGAAGAGGCGGAGACAGTGGGCTGTGGGAGAGCTGGGAAGGGAGGGGAAGGAGGGAGAAAGCAAGGACTACCTGAATTTGGAGAAGTCAATGTTCATACCGCTGGGGTGTAAACTGCCCAAGTGAAATATGAGGTGCTACTCCTCCAATTTGCGGTGGGCCTCACTCTGGCCATGGTGGAGGAGGCCCAGGACAGAAAGGTCGGATTCGGAATAGGAGGGGGAGTTGAAGTGCTGAGCCACCGGGAGATCAGGTTGGTTAATGCAAACCAAGCGGAGGTGTTGGGCGAAGCGATCGCCAAGCCTGCGTTTGGTCTCACCGATGTAGAGCAGCTGACACCCAGAACAGCGGATGCAATAGATGAGGTTGGAGGAGGTGCAGGTGAACCTCTGCCTCACCTGGAAAGACTGCTTGGGTCCTTGGATGGAGTCGAGGGGGGAGGTAAAGCGACATGTGTAGCATTTCCTGCGGTTGCTGGGGAAAGTACCAGAGGAGGGGGTGGTTTGGGTGGAAGGGACAAATTGACCAGGGAGTTACGGAGAGAGCGGTCTCTGTGGAAATGTATTTATGTGTGTTGGCCTTTTGAATTCAGTTATATAATGGGAACCCATTCACATGTAGGATGTGAATTAGTTTAATGTAACCTGGATGCGGCCTTAGAATTCCTTAGAATTTTAGAATTTCCTCTTTAACACTGATGATGTTTCATTTTTCCAGATATGCTGCTGGTGAGCAACAACCCCTTTGATTATCACTATTGTTCTCAAGGGGTTGTTTTAGTGGACAATATGGACGATGGGGAAGAACTAATGGGAACTGATGTAAGTGTTTTTGCTTCGGCACGGATAGTTATCGCAGTAGTCAAATCATTGTCTCGTGAGCACCAGCATCTGGTCAGAGACTGACATGTAAATACATTAACCAGGGAGAATTACTTATTTTTAATTTCCTTTAAATAGCATGCCATGGACATATTGGGCTTTACAGTGGATGAAAAGTACGGCTGCTACAAGATAGTGGGAGCGATCATGCACTTTGGAAATATGAAGTTCAAACAGAGACAACGGGAAGAGCAGGCAGAATCAGATGGAACTGAAAGTAAGGCAATAGATAGAATGTTCTCTCTACTGGCACTGGCATATCCCTGCCCAGCTTCCCAGTTCTCTCCGAGAAGAGCAAGATGTCTGCCTGCACTAGTTCCATTTGCCTACATTTGCCTACATTTGCGAAAATTCCTCTAATTTTTTTTCTTTCCATGTACAAGATCAACAATTTTTTTAACTGTCTTGTAATGGGGAGATGCAACGAGACCTGGGTGTCATGGTACACCAGTCATTGAAAGTAGGCATGCAGGTGCAGCAGGCAGTAAAGAAAGCGAATGGTATGTTGGCATTCATAGCAAAATAATTTGAGTATATGAGCAGGGAGGTTCTGCTGCAGTTGTACAGGGTCTTGGTGAGACCACACCTGGAGTATTGCGTACAGTTTTGGTCTCCAAATCTGAGGAAGGACATTATTGCCATAGAGGGAGTGCAGAGAAGGTTCACCAGACTGATTCCTGGGATGTCAGGACTTTCTTATGAAGAAAGACTGGATAGACTCGGATTGTACTCGCTAGAATTTAGGAGATTGAGGGGGGATCTTATAGAAACTTACAAAATTCTTAAGGGATTGGACAGGCTAGATGCAGGAAGGTTGGTTCCGATGTTGGGGAAGTCCACAACAAGGGGTCACAGCTTAAGGATAGAGGGGAAATCCTTTAGAACCGAGATGAGAAAAACTGTGGTGAATCTGTGGAATTCTCTGCCAGAGAAGGTAGTTGAGGCCAGTTCATTGGCTATATTTAAGAGGGAGTTAGATGTGGCCCTTGTGGCTAGAGGGATCAGGGGGTATGGAGAGAAGGCAGGTACGGGATATTGAGTTGGATGATCAGCCATGATCATGTTGAATGGCGGTGCAGGCTCGAAGGGCCGAATAGCCTACTCCTGCACCTATTTTCTATGTTTCCATGTTTCTATGTAATTGTACCCACTCATTCCACCATCCTCTCAGTGAAAAAAAGCTGCCCCTTTAATCTCTTAAATCTTTACCCCTTACCTTAAATCTCTGCCCTATAGTTTTAGACTCCCCTCGAGTCCCGCAATACTCTATGGGGCCCTGGCATTAGCTGCGAAAGTCCTACCCTGATGTTACTTACCAAAAAGCTTTCTGTGTTAAATGCTTATCTGAGTTACCTTAAATCTGCCATTCTCTGCCCCACATCCCCAGTTCATCTTGATCCTGTTTTAATTCTAAAACTGGCTGATGCTTGATGCCTATTTAATCACCTGTCTGCGGTCATTAAAGCCCCTGTCCCACTTACGTGTCCTTGGTACGCTAATTTCGCGACCTCGTGGTCGCGTTGAGGCGCGACGGTCCCGCGAAGATAGCGCACAATTTCATGCGCCCGCACAGCCATCTGGAGTGAGTGACGTCATTTGAAGATGGAAACAAAATGCAGCAGTAACTCAGCGGGACCGGCAGCATCTCTGGAGAGATAGAATGGGTGTCAAGACTCTTCTTCAGTCTGAAAGAAGGGTCTTGACCCGAAACGTCACCCATTCCTTCTCAGTGGGACTGGCCCGGTGCGGCCATACGATGCCCGTGCGTGCCCGTAATTTGCATGCCAAGGACACGTAAGTGGGACAGACCCTTAAGCCATATATTCTTTTGGCCTGGGAAAGTCAACTTTGAAGTTGTTTGGTTCTCTTATGATTGTTCTTGAGGTAACTTTGCTCTTTTACATTGCAGATGCAGACAAGGCTGCATACCTAATGGGGATCAGTTCTGCCGATCTCCTGAAATGCCTTGCCCACCCAAGGGTCAAAGTGGGAAATGAATACGTGACCAAGGGGCAGACGGTTGTTCAGGTACTACAGCAAGATGCATTGTTTTTTTAATTACTGGCTTCACCAGGTGTCAGTCCTTGCTTTGGTGATGTGGGCATGGACTTTGTGGTGTGAATATTGGAAGTGTGAGTTGAGGGTGAATCTGAACAATTCTGTCACATCAATTTCTTATTTTTGCAAAATGTCTGAATGCTTCAAAAGAGTGAGTGTGGCTGGAAGAATAGACGTGAGTGACTCTTGGTCATCCCTCCTAATCTCTCTTTGTCTGGCTCACGGTTATTTTTTTTGTTTGATGATGTTTTTGAGAAATGCCTCGGGGTATTTTGCAATTAAGGCTGCTGGCCCTGATGGCATCCCCGGGCGCGTCCTCAGGGCCTGTGCTGCGCAGCTGACAGACGTCTGGACTGACATCTTCAACCTGTCACTTGCCCAAGCAGTTGTCCCCACGTGCCTTAAAACCACCTCCATCGTGCCGGTGCCAAAACACTCCACTGCGGCAAGCCTCAGCGACTTCCGCCCAGTTGCACTTACTCCCATCATCACCAAGTGCTTCGAGAGGCTGGTCCTGGCACACCTCAAAGGCTGCCTACCCCCCACATTGGATCCCTATCAGTTTCCCTACCGCAAGAACAGGAGTACGGAGGATGCCATCTCAACGGCACTTCACTCCGCCCTCTCCCACCTCGACAACAGAGACACTTACGTAAGAATGCTGTTCATCGATTACAGCTCAGCATTCAACACCATTATACCCTCTAAACTGATCACCAAACTCGGTAACCTGGGCATCGACCCCTCCCTCTGCAACTGGATACTGGACCCCAGTCTGTTAGGTTAGACAAGCACAGCACTTCAACCCTCACCCTGAACATCGGTGTTCCACAGGGCTGTGTGCTGAGCCCCCTCCTCTACTCCCTCTTCACCTACGACTGCACACCTGTACATGGTACTAACACCGTTGTATAATCTCAAATATGCAGATGATACAACGGTGATTGGCCTCATCAGCAACAACGATGAGTCGGCCTATAGGGAGGAGGTCCAGCTCCTAGCAGCATGGTGCGCTGACAACAACCTGGCCCTTAACTCCAAGACCAAGGAGCTCATTGTAGACATCAGGAAGTCTAGGGGCGGCACGCACACCCCCATCCACATCAACGGGACGGAGGTGGAACGTGTTTCCAGCTTCAGGTTCCTGGGGGTCAACATCTCCGATGACCTCTCCTCTTGGACCCACAATTACTCAACTCTGGTCAAGAAGGCTCACCAGCGTCTCTTCTTCCTGAGGAGACTGAAGAAGGTCCATCTGTCTCCTCAGATTCTGGTGAACTTCTACCGCTGCACCATCGAGAGCATCCTTACCAACTGTATCACAGTATGGTATGGCAACTGCTCTGTCTCCGACCGGAAAGCACTGCAGAGGGTGGTGAAAATTGCCCAACGCATCACCGGTTCCTCGCTCCCCTCCATTGAGTCTGTCCAAAGCAAGCGTTGTCTGCGAAGGGCGCTCAGCATCGCCAAGGACTGCTCTCACCCCAACCATGGACTGTTTACCCTCCTACCATCCGGGAGGCGCTACAGGTCTCTCCGTTGCCAGACCAGCAGGTCCAGGAACAGCTTCTTCCCTGCGGCTGTCACACTACTCAACAATGTACCTCGGTGACTGCCAATCACCCCCCCCCCCCCCCCCCCCCCCCCCGGACACTCCTCCCACAGGAAAAACACTATGACTGTATGCATGTAAATAGATTTATTTATTGAAATCATATTCTATTGTCGCTCTTCCAGGGGGATGATAACTGCATTTCATTGTCTCTGTACTGTACACTGACAATGACAATTAAAGTTGAATCTGAATCTGAATCTGAATTATATCAAAATGATGTTGTTGCAAAAGAGGCAGTAATTCAGGGGTTTCTGGAATACATCAAAGATCATTGTTGAAAACTATTCAGCGTATATTAAACAAGATTTTATCTCCTCCAGGTCATCTATGCTGTAGGGGCGCTGGCAAAGGCTACTTACGATCGAATGTTTAAGTGGCTAGTTCTACGAATCAATAAAACGTTGGACACAAGGTTATCAAGGCAGTTCTTCATTGGAGTCCTGGACATCGCAGGCTTTGAAATATTTGATGTAAGATTTTCAATGTCCAACCACTCGAAAGTTATCCTAGTAGAAAGTTGAATGGTACCAGGTAGTGGGTCATAGACTGCAACCCATAACAGACCTGACTCACAGGAAGCACTGTTTCTCTGCTGAACAAAGATTTTGAAATGAGCTCGGCAAAGCTTCAGGAAGTTGGTCACGGTGTAACAAATGATCAGTACAGAAGCACTGGAGTGAATGACTATCCTCCATGTTGCAAACTATGTGCAGATTGACCAGGTGGTTGTGGATTGCTGGGAGAGGTGGGAAAGAATCAATGGAAGAAAAAATCATGAGGAACTCGGAGCAGAATGAGTCAGATATGGGTAATTTGGAGGGAGGGGCGTGGTTAGGGGAAGTTCTGGTTCCTAGTTAGCATGCCAGGAGAGAAACAATGGATAAATCCCCTGATGTGTTTTAACCTCCTTCACCTATAAACCTGGATTAAGCTGGGTGTGGAAACTTGCAACGAACAATGTGCCTGTAGCACAGGACGAATGTTGTAAATTGCAGAATGATACGCTGTATTTGAGTTCATCAATCATAGACTACATATGGTTTAACTATAATGCTTTCTCTTTTCCCATCTTATCGCTCTCCCACTCTTTCTCTCTCACACTCTTTCATAGAAAACATAGAAACATAGAAAATAGGTGCAGGAGTAGCCATTCGGCCCTTCGAGCCTGCACCGCCATTCAATACGATCATGGCTGATCATCCAACTCAGTATCCCATCCCTGCCTTCTCTCCATACCCCCTGATCCCTTTAGCCACAAGGGCCACATCTAACTCCCTCTTAAATATAGCCAATGAACTGGCCTCAACTACCTTCTGTGGCAAAGAATTCCACAGATTCACCACTCTCTGTGTAAAAAATGATTTCCTCATCTCGGTCCTAAAAGGCTTCCCTCTTATCCTTAAACTGTGACCCCTAGTTCTGGACTTCCCCAACATCGGGAATAATCTTCCTGCATCTAGCCTGTCCAACCCCTTAAGAATTTTGTAAGTTTCTATATGATCCCCCCCTCAATCTTCTAAATTCTAGCGAGTACAAGCCGAGTCTATCCAGTCTTTCTTCATATGAAAGTCCTGACATCCCAGGAATCAGTCTGGTGAACCTGGTTCACTTCTCTGTCTGTCTTCACCCATTTTCCTTTCCCCTTTCTTTCCTGTGTGCCCCAGCTCTGCCAACAATCTCCCTCCCACTCCATCTAACATTTTTATCCTTTCTCCTTTCATTCAACCTCTCTATCTTAACTTTATTCCCATCCCCTCTCAGTCTTTCTCTGCTTCATTCTTTGTCCCTCCTCCAATCCTTCCTCTCTTCTGTTTAAACCTTTTTCTCCTGGACTCTTCAATTCCCTTGTCCTTATCCCTCATTTTCTTTATCCTTTTTAAAAATTATTTTCCCTCTCTCTCTCTCTCCCTTTCCATGGATCTAGTATAACAGCTTTGAACAACTCTGCATCAACTTCACCAACGAGAAACTGCAACAGTTTTTCAATCATCATATGTTTGTGCTGGAGCAGGAGGAGTACAAGAGGGAGGGTATCGAATGGGTCTTCATTGACTTTGGTCTGGATCTGCAGGCCTGCATTGATCTTATTGAGAAGGTAAAAACATGCACAAACAATTCATCTCCTTTAAATGCAAAAGATGTGCTTGGTCTTGGGGAAAGAACATGAGGCATTCATATTTTTGTTACTCTTGACAAAATTGATCTGATTTACAGACCTCTTCATAGGCTTCATCCTCCCAACCTAACTCATACTAAATCCATGATCCTAGCCCTTCCTCATCTACAGTATATATGCCTCAGTCTTGTAATCTTTCAAGTGTACATGTTCCATCCTGTCTCTGAAATCTACAGTCGGACACCCTCTGAGATCTCACTCTTTTCCAATTTTGTTTTCTTGTGCAATTCTGATTTTAATCACTCCACCCTCCAGTGTCAAGCCATAAAGCTCTGCCATTTCATCCCTGAACCTCTCCACTGCTTTCCAACTCCTTCCAGCTAGATGCTCCTTACAATCTACAAACAAGGCGACGTTTTAAATTTAAACTTAAGATGTATCGAAAATATTTTAGTTTTTCATTAAATTCTCTCTGAACCTTGTTGTAGCGATATAAAAGTAGCTTTTAGCCCTCCAGGGAATTGAGTAACCGTCCAGAACTGTTTAATTGAACAGTAACTCAGCGGACATTAGCTGGGAATATAAACATGTCATCCCAACTAAAAGCACTGGTTGTTTTCACCCATTGTCCTCTGTATGCAGCATGTGTGAAATATGGGCATAGTGAAAAAGGCACTTCCATGAGGTCGGGGTGATAGTAACAAAATTAAATAAAGCGATTAAATTAGAAAAATATATTTTAAATTACTGGCACGGAAGGGTAGGGTGATGTGTTGCGACTGTTATATGTGATATAGAAATCATTGGGATGCATAGCGTGTGTATATGCACTAAATGTTTACCTCTCAATCAAGTTCTGCTCAGAGTTGGTGTGCTAAGATCCCAGATTTGGATAATGCAATGCAGAAGTGAGGGGGGGGAATTTACCTGGATATTTGCTCCAGGATAGAGTCGCATCCTAGATAAAGTACTGTAGAATTTGTCATTTAAGAGGGCAGGATCGTATGATTACATTAATTAGTTCTGAGGTTCCAATTGTGCCCATTCCTGATGAACTGTTTTGTGTTTGAGCCAGCCTATGGGAATCCTGTCCATCCTTGAAGAGGAGTGCATGTTCCCAAAAGCCACGGACATGTCATTCAAAGCAAAGCTGTATGACAATCATCTGGGCAAATCCCCCAACCTGCAGAAACCACGGCCAGACAAAAAACGCAAATATGAAGCTCACTTTGAGCTGGTCCATTATGCTGGAGTGGTAAGTTGGTCAGTATGTACATGTGTGATTGCCTCGCGTTACTGCACAAATGTCATAGTATATGAGTGAGGGGAAAAAGAGCCAAATGGATTCAGAGCCAATATGTTGCTGTAGGGGTGAAAGAGAAAGACAGCAAGGAACCCTGGATGTGGAGGGATAAAGATCAAAAAGGAAGCATAGAGCAAATGCAGATAACTAGAGAGAATAGAAAATGTGGGGGTACATGTAAAATAAATTAGGAGAGCAAAGAGGGGGGACACAAAACATCACAGTGCACAAGATTTCAGAAACAATCAAAATTGTCCATGTGGGATGAGCATTTCAGTTTTGAGGCTCATTTTGTTTTCCTCAGAGTGGAAGAGATTGAATGATGACCTGACGGAGGTATTTAAAATTATGAGGGGTATAGATAAGAATAGATAATAGAAAACATTTCTCCATAGCAATGTTTTCTAAATTAAGTGAGCATAAATTTTGGAATAGAGACTTGCATTATTTAAAAAGCATTTGGACATCACTTGAAACCGCTAGGCACCTAAGGCTGATGGACCAGGTGCTGGTAAATGGGATGAGTGCAGATAAGTCTATGATGGTCAGCATGAATATGCTGGGCCAAAATACCTGTCTGCTGTATGTACCTGTGACTCTATGAACTGTGAGCAAGATTATGAAGTGTGTGATTGAGCAGATGTGGTGTTAGAGTCAACTCATTTTTTGTCTGATTCGAATTGGGTACATTGATTTGCTGTTGGATGTCCGTCTCCAGGGATGTTAAAGGCTGAGACTAATTCCGGTTTCCTGCAGGTTCCGTATAACATTGTTGGGTGGCTTGATAAAAACAAGGACCCACTGAATGAGACGGTGGTGGCACTCTTTCAGAAATCCTCCAACAAGTTGTTGGCATCATTGTATGAAAATTATATCAATGCTGAAGCAGGTAAATTTATCTTCAACTTGCTATTATCTGAACCTATGCATGTACATCCCAGTGCAAGAAGTTGTTCAATATTATGTTCCCTTGCCTCAAAAGTCCTGACTTCAAATGATGGCCTCTTATTCGTACCACACACCCTGGTTTCAAAGTCAGATAAAGGAAGTTGCAGGTGTGGACTACCCATGTGCCTCCTCGCCAAGTCCCTCTTGGTGGTTGTGATCATGGGTTTGGAAGTTGTTGTAAGAATACCCTAAGCAAGTAACTAGTTTGTTTCATGAATAGTAGGAATTGCAGCCACAATGTGCAAGTTCAGGAGGAAAGTGATTGTTTAGGATGGTGGATGGGGTGCCAGTAAAAGACGATTGCTTTGTCCCATCATTAAATAGATTCAAGGAAGATGTAGATTTTGTTTTAATGCTGAAGGGATCAAAAGAAATAGAGAGGAGATAGGAACTAGGTATTGAAATGCATAATCTGTCGTGCTTGTGTTGAAAGGTGGAGCCTCCACCTGCTCTACAATGTCCTGATTGCCATTGAATTTCCCAAGTGTTGTGGGAGCCACATTTTTCCAAGTGAATGGCGAGTATATCATCACACTCCACAATTGTATCTTGTAGATGGTTGAAAAACTTTGGGAACCCTGAGCCGAGTTGCTTGCCACTGGACACGTGCTGTTTGCACACCCACACTCAATGTGGTTACCATATCTCACACCATCAAAATCCTAGGACGTCCATTGACAATCAGTTAATGTTGCAGCTGCAGTTGTTTGGAGACTGATCCATTTTAACTGATTGTCAATGGACGTCCTAGGATTTTGATGGTGTGAGATATGGTAACCACATTGAGTGTGGGTGTGCAGACTTTCCTGTTGTTGGAGATGCGTGGTGGCTGAGTTAATCCGATACTTTTCTGCCTTTGCGTGAATGTTTGCAAGGTTTTATCATATCAGGGCACTCTTGCAACAACTCTGAAACCCATGATCACAACCACCAAGAAGCGAATAGTAGTGATATAATGTGATAATAATAGATATAATAGTGATAATAATAGCTCAATAGATAGTGAAGATGATTGTGAAAAATTGCAGCAGGATCGTGACCAATTGAATTGAATTGAATCCTTTATTTGTCATTCAGACCTTTCGGTCTGAACGAAATGCTGTTGCCTGCAGCCATACATGTAATAATAACAAAACACAATAAACACAAATTAACATCCACCACAGTGAGTTCACCAAACACCTCCTCACTGTGATGGAGGCAAAAGTCTTAGAGTTACTGTCTCTTCCCTCCTCTTCTCCCTCTGCGCCGAGGCGATACCCCACCGGGCGATGGTAAGTCAGTCCCGCGGTTCAAGCTCCGCGGCCCGGGGGGTGGTCGAAGCTGCCCGCAGCTGTTGCAACGGGTGCTCCGGAAAACAGGCACCAGCCTGTGACCTGCGAGCTCCCGACATTGTCCTCCACTGGCCCGCGACCGAGCCCCGGATCCAGGTCGCCGCCGCCTCAGCCGCCGTAGCACCGTCTCCGCCCCGCACCGGGCCGCCCACAAGGCAGCGTCTCAGCCCCGCACCGGGCTGCTCACACGGGAGCGCCTTCCAGCCGGTAGCCGGTCCGCCCACACGGCAGCGTCTCAGCTCCGCACCGGGCTGCTCACACGGGAGCGCCTTCCAGCCAGTAGCCGTGCCGGCCGCACAGGAGTGTCTCAGCCCCGCACCGTTCGCCCTCACCGGAGCGCCGAGTCGTGCCGCTACCTGGACGTCGCCACAGCTCGAAGACGGCCAGCCTCGCGTTGGTGAGTCCTGGCTGGCTCTACCTCCGGACCCTCGAGGTCGGTCGCAGGTTGGAGGCCGCCAGCTCCGCCATTAGGCCTCAGCGCAGACGGGGGAAGAGAAGGGGGATACGACAAAAAGTCGCATTCCCCCGAAGGGAGAGACAGAAAGCTCTGTTTCACCCTCCCCCCACACACATAACACCACCTAATAACCAAAAAATGTACTAAACTAGACAAAAAAAACCCAACATAAAAAGTAAAAACAGACAGACTGCAGGCGAGCCGCAGCTGTATCACAGCGCCGCCACTTCCGGACAGCTGGGCTGGGCAGCTGGGCTGAGGAATGGTTGATGGAATTTAATACAGAGAAATGTGAGGTGTTGCATTTTGGGAAGTCTAACATGGGCAGGACCTACACAGTGAATGGTAGGCCTCTGGGTAATGTTGTAGAGTAGAGAGATCTAGGAGTTCAGGTGCATGGTTCCTTGAAGGTGGAGTCATAGGTAGATAAGGTGATCAGAAAGGCTTTTGGCACATCAGCCTTATCAGTCAGAGTATTGAGTTTAGAAGTTGGGAGGTCATGTTGCAATTATATAAGACATTGGTGAGGCCGCATTTAAAGTATTGTGTTCTGGGCACCATGTCATAGGAAAGATGTTGTCAAGCTGGAAAGGGTACAGAGATGATTTACGAGGATGTTGCCAGGACTAGAGGATTCTGAGCTATAGGGAGAGGTTGAGTGGACTGGGACTCTATTCCTTGGAGTGCAGAAGGGTTATCTGTGTAAAATCATGAGAGGAATAGATTGGGTAGATGCACAGAGTCCCTTTCCCAGAGTAGGCTAATCGAGAACAAGAGGACATAGGTTTAAGGTGAAGGTGAAAAGGGTAATAGGAATCTGAGGGGTAACATTTTCATACAAAGCTGCCAGAGGAGGTAGCTGAGGCAGGAACTATCCCAACATTCAAGAAACAGTTAGACAGGTACATGGAAATGACGATTGGAGGGATAGAAGCCAAACACAGGTAGATGGAATAAGTGTAGCTGGGATATGTTGGCCGGTGTGGGCAAGTTGGGCCGAAGGGCCTGTTTCCACGCTGTATCACTGAATCTATGACAGGGAGAGGAGACTCATGGATATTTCACTCCTGCAACTTCCTTTCTTCTGACTCTAAAATCAGGGTGTAGGTACGAAAAATGTCTTGGAGGAAGACATCATTTGAAGACTTGGCTGCTTCCTTTTTTTTTTTAAGAATTGGAGTAATAAATCACTATGCAATTTTCAGTGATTTTAGTGATAACACCAAGTCTGCCCTTAAGATGAGAGAGAAAGTCATTGAAGCAGCTGGCCATGGTCACTGAGCTCTCAAAAATCTTTTGGAGCTGAGATAAAGGACTTCCTTCAACCACAACTGTCGTCTGTTTTGGAAGATTTGTCCCCAGTAAATGACAGGGACATAGGGAATGTTGGTATACAGAGAGGCGTTTCGGTGCAAGTCCATCACTATTTGAAAGTGGTGACAAAGTTTGAAAGAGCAGCGAAAAAGGCATTTGGTATATTTGTCTTTCAAGGCTGAGGCATTGGGTGTAAAAGCTGGGACAAAATATGTTGAGGCTGTACAACACATTGGTTAGGCCGAACTTGGAACATTATGTAAAGTACTGGGCACCAGGATGTAGTAGCAATGGAGTGTAGAAACAGGGAACTGCAGATGCTGGTACAAAAAAAAGACGCAAAGTACTGAGTAACTCAGAGTTAGGCAGCAACTCTGGAGAACATGGATAGGTGAGATTCTGATTGGGATCCTTCTTCAGCAATAGAGAGATTTACCAAATATGTTGAAGATAGACATAAAATGCTGGTGTAACTCAGCGGGTCAGGCAGCATCTCCGGAGAAACTAGATAGCCGAGATTCACATTTTGAAATGGATAGGTGACTTTTGGTCTGAAGAAGGGTCATGACTCAAAACATCATCTATCCATTTTCTCCAGAAATGCTGCCTATCCTGCTGAGTTACTCTAGCATTTTGTTTCTATCTTTGGTATAAACCAGCATCTGCAGTTCTTTTTTATTACATTCACCAGTATATTGCCTGGAATGGAGATCTGTCGTTATATTGACAGTTTGGTCAAAATTCCCACTGGAAAATAAAATAACATAGAATTGTACTACACAGGACCATAAAGCCAATTGAAACTGATCCCACCTGCCGGAACATAGTCCATATAAACCTCCATTCATTGCCTGTTCATGTGGTTTTCTAAATACCTATGAAACATTGTTATCTCATCTGGTTCCACCACTTCTCCGGCAGTGTGTTCCAGAACCTACCACTCTATGCCAAGAAAATGCTAAGAATGCCAAGAAAATCTCATTTAAGCTTTCCCCCTCTCATCTTATTGCCATGCCTGCTAGTATTTGACATTTCTACCCTGGAAAAAAACTAACCATCTACTCCATCTAAACCTCTCAGAGTTTTATAAACGTCTATTACAATAGACAATAGGTGCAGGAGTAGGCCATTCGGCCCTTCGAGCCAGCACCACCATTCAATGTGATCATGGATTAGGAATGTTACAAAATTTTGAGATTTTAATAATCAAGCCTATAATATATCCCATCAGATAAAGCATAAAAAGAACTTTAATTTGATACCTAATTCACTTTCATATCTTCAGTATTAAAAAAGTTATGGTTATTTTCATACTCGGAAATTAGCATCTTGTCCCCTATTTCTTTTCCATTGACAACACAAAAGCTGTGATCCAGGACAGTCAATTAACATAAAAGCCCATAACCTTCTTAAAAATTAAGAGAACTGAATGAAATTTTCAGTTATTATAGAGTGAAGCATTCTGAAACATCTGATACACCTGAAAATATGAAACATCTTACTTGGATGACCTGAAATTAAAGCATATAATTAGTTAAAGCTACCTAATTTTAGCTAATTACAAAATTGACCGTTGTGACGGAAATAGTAATAAACACCCAGACTGCCTTGCAAATTCAAAAATGTGATATTCTCAAGATCAGAACTTTAATATTATTGTATTATTGGCTGTAAGTCCGTAACAGACAGGTAAAGAAATTACAATTTCTAGCAAAAGACCAAGTCTTTATGGAGAAAGACTTTATCAGTTGCTAGCTGGCACATTGGCATATCATAATCAGTAGCATCATCATACTCCTCAGATTGTAACCAATAAGAAACTCTGTACACATTGTTTTTCCTCAACTTTTCAATTTTGGCATTGTAAACTACAGGTTTTTACTCTACTAATCAGTGGGCATGACCTGCCTTTCTGCCTACTACTTTCCCATTAAGAATGTCCTGTAGATCATCACATTTGGAGTAGTCCCAATTCGGATAATCTCTGCGAATGCTGTCTAAATCAGTCTCTTTTGCTGGGCATTTGGATTGACAATTTTGCATTTCTTCTTCGGAGACATCTGTTTAAAATGTAAAGAAAAAAACACTGAACAGCATTAACAGAAAAAAGTTATTATTTGCAGTTTTAGAAAATGTCATTGCCCCTGGTTTGTTAACAATAACATTAATGATAAAGTTAAACGTTAAAACAAATAGTAAATACCCAACAAAAAATTCATATTCATCAGTTTCATCAAATCAATTAAATTCATCTAATTAATTAAATTCATCTAAATTCAATTACTAGATCTAAACATCTATCCATTTCTTTAAAAAATGCTAACATTTTTAAATAGCCGAAGTATCCAAATAACAAATAACAAACTGATCCCATTCACACAAGAATGCACAATATAACATGATTTTTAAATCTCACTTTGTAATGAATTCATATGCCAAATGGAAGGAATTTTAATGTTTAATTCCCATAAATTAATCCAGAAACATCCACTCTCACGATAATCAAAATCATTATTTTTTGCACAATACATCTGACTAAAACTGTAGTGGATGTTTAGTATGAAAATATTGATCATAGATAGACAATAACACAAAATATAGATGATTTAGATGTTCTTATGACATGATTATGCAAATAAATAATGAATTTGATTATCTTGAGAGTGGATGTTTCTGGAATGTGATCGATTGGAATGTGGCCGCTGCCATGATTTAAGCCGCTATCGGTAGGCAAGACACGGCCGATTCGTATCGGGGCCTAAATAACATTTTTTGCATCAGATTAAAATGAAGCCACACCAAAAATCAAGATAATATGTTAAATTAAACGATATACCTTTTGTTTTGTCCTGCACTTGCGATCCGTGATGTTGAAGGCATTAGAAGTCGCGTTTAACTACAATCCAGCGATGTAATCAACCAGCAACTCTCTAAAAAAAAATGGGAGCTGGATCGCAGAATGAATTTTCTTCATCAGCCAGCAGTCTGAACAAATTCCTCTCCGACAACCAATCCAAACCTGCATTTTAATCCCCCCCCCCAAAGCCTCCAGAATAGCATGCACAGGCAGCAGGCAGATCTGGAGCGCCACTGATGGTAGGTTTTGTAACAACGCTACATGGCTGATCATCTCCAATCTGTACCTGCCTTCTCCCCATATCCCCTGACTCCACTATCTTTAAGAGCCCTATCTAGCTCTCTCTTGAAAGTATCCAGAGAACCGACCTGTGAGGCAGAAAATTCCACACTCACAACTCTCTGTGTGAAAATGTTTTTCCTCATCTCCGTTCTAAATGGCTTACCCCTTATTCTTAAACAGTGGCCCCTGGTTCCCCCAACATCGGGAACATGTTTCCTGCCTCTAGCGTGTCCAAACCCTTAATAATTTTATATGTTTCAATAAGATAGCCTCTCATCCTTCTAAATTCCAGAGTATACAAGCCCAGCCGCTTCATTCTCTCAGCATATGACAGTCCCGCCATCCCGGGAATTAACCTTGTAAACCTACGCTGCACTCCCTCAATAGCAATAATGTCCTTCTTCAAATTAGGGGACCAAAACTGCACACAATACTCCTGGTGTGGTCTCACTAGGGCCCTATACAACTGCAAAAGGACCTCTATGCTCCTATACTCAACTCCTCTTGCTATGAAGGCCAACATGCCATTCGCTTTCTTCACTGCCAGCTGTACCTGCATGCTAACTTTCATTGACTGATGAGCAAGGACCCCCCCGATCCCGTTGTACTTCCCCTTTTCCCAACTTAACACCAATTAGATAATAATCTGCCTTCCTGTTTTTGCTACCAAAGTGGATAACCTCACTTTTATCCACATTAAACTGCATCTGCCATGTATCTGCCCACTCACCCAATCTGTCCATGTCACTTTGCATTCTCAAAGCATCCTCCTCACAGTTCACACTGCCACCCAGCTTTGTGTCATCTGAAAATTTGCTAATGTTACTTTGAATCCCTTAATCTAAATCATTGATGTATATTGTAATGGTACACTACATCCACTGGCTCTCCCTTGTTTTATTTTCCTAGTTACATCCTCAAAAAATTCCAGAAGATTATTCAAGCATGATTTCTTCTTCGTAAATCCATGCTGACTCGGACCGATCCTGTTACTGCTATCTAAATGTGCTGCTGTTTCATCTTTTATGATTGACTCCAACATCTTCCCCACCACTGATGTCAGGCTAACTGGTCTATAATTCCCTGTTTTCTCTCTCCCACCTTTCTTAAAAAGTAGCCAGATCTTCCGATGCTCCAGAGAAGAAAAACATCCAAGTTTGTCCAACTCTCCTTATAGCTAATACCCTCTAACCTAGTCGATATCCCGGTGGATCTATTTTCTGTCATACGTGTTTTTTCCCCACTGATTCTCATCTGCTGAGTGTTTGAACTTTTCTGCTTTTATTCTAGCCCAGGAGCAGAGCAAATCAGGAACCAAGGAAAAGCGGAAGAAAGCTGCCTCTTTCCAGACTGTGTCCCAATTGCATAAAGTAAGATTCAACTCTACTTGCAATCCAAAGTGCCCAAGCCAGACACAAATGCTATTTTCCCCAAGTATGGTCAGTTCAAATCTCTTATGTCCATGTTGGTGGTAAATCCCATCCCTGAGTATTTGTCAATACACTCCTTTGCAAATCGGAACAATTTGTAAGTATTTGATTACATTCCATTTTAGATTTTAAACTGTGATCACCCCAGCTGTTAATGACATGGAAACATAGAAAAATAGGTGCAGGAGTAGGCCATTCAGCCCTTCGAGCCAGGGCTGATCATCTAAAATCAGTACCCTGTTCCTGCTTTTTCCCCATATCCCTTGATTCTTTTAGCTGTAAGAGCTAAATCTAACTCTAACTCTCTCTTGACACTGACATACATTTGAAAAAGTTCAAACTGAATTTCAATATCCACTCAGATAATCAAATGTTCAGTGCCTGAAATTGTGAGCAATTGTAATTAGTATCACTGAAGAAAATGCACTGTTTATAAAATTCAACACTTTTTGTGTTTGGTCTGTAAAAATATAAAGTCACTTACATCTAACAATTTAACATTTTTACAGTTTAGAAATTCCTCAATACTTCATGGGTGACGCAGGCCCAACTTAGTATCCTCTCTCTCTGTGTCCACTTGTAGTATGGTTCAGTCTTATCTGTCTTATGTGGTTTGATTCATGACAACATTGTAGCAATATGGTTAGTATCATATGATTTGGGCATATTTTCCGACGTGGACAAAATGACCTGTGAATGTCGGTAAAAACAGAACATGTTCATTACCTGGGGATGGCCTGTATGTAAAACAGGTTTTAAAGCATGATTGCGAAGTTCAAATCCAGATTATGTTATTGTTAACAAACCAGGGGCAATGACATTGCTTGTTCACATGAAACTCACAGAGTGCACAGTACACTGTGATGATTGATACAACAATAAATATAACAATGAGTGCACAATAACAGAATGGTGCAAATGTACAAATACAATCTGAAGTAATGAAAAAAAAAATCAAGTGGACATTGGACATGTTATGAGAGTTCTAACCAACTGGGTCTGCCGGTCAAGAAGTCCAGTAGCTAGTTAAACATGGAGGCCCCAAGGCCATGACTTTAGAGATGAATTTATTCGATATTACAGTGTTGAAGGCTGAGCTGTAGTAAATGAATAGCATCCTGACACAGGTGTATATATTGTCAAGGTGCTGCAGGCCTGTATGTGGTGCAAGGGAGATGGCATCCTTCATCGACCTCTTTTTCCTGTGCGCTAATTGGAGGAGATCTAGATTGTCCGGAAGACAAGTGCAAATGCGAGCCATAACCAATCTTTCATTTTGGTCAATGTTAGAGCTACTGGGTTATAGTTATTGAGTTAGGTCACTTCTTGGGGACTGGAATGATGAATGTTTCCTTGAAATTAATTAAATTGGGTTCTGGCAGGGGTACAGGAGGCAGCCTATACATTAGATGTTTCCTTTATAGTAAATTGGTTGTTTTACACTTGAAAAAAGTTCTATTCTCTAAGTGCTTGAGCCATGATATTGTTTGTGCCTACAAAGAGCTAGCAGTTTGCCATTTCTGAATTCACAGCTGCATACCCCGTAAAACTGTTTAGTCAGCACATAATCATCCATGGAATGTAGTCAATATTTCTGAAGGAGAGAAGAGGATTAAGCATTTTAAAAATTGATCGCATCGTTCGCTTGGGTAGCTTACACCTAAGTGGTAAAAAATCCCACTCCATCTTCCCATCACCACACCATTCTGCTTTCTGCAGAGACCGTTCCCTCCGCAACTTGCTGGTCAACTTGTCCCTTCCCATCCAAACCATCCCTCCCCAGTTACTTTCCCCTGCAACTGCAGGAGATGCAACATCTGTCCCTCTACCTCTCCCGTCGACTCCATCCAAGGACCCCGACAGTCTTTTCGGGTGAGGCATAGGTTCACTTGCACCTCCTCCGACCTAGTCTACTGTATCCGCTGTTCCAGGTGTCGACTCCTGTATATCGACGAGACCAAGCGCAGGCTCGGTGATCGTTTCGCTGAACACCTCTGCTGAGTCTGCCTAAACCTACCTGATCTCCCCGATGTTCAACACTTTAACTTCCCCTCCCATTCCCAATCTGACCTTTCTGTCCTGGGCCTCCTCCATTGTCAGAGTGAGGCCTAGCGCAAATTAAAGGAACAGGACCTCATATTTCGCTTGGGTAGCTTACACCCCAGCGGTATGAACATTGACATCTCTTACTTCAAGTAGCCCTTGCGCCCCCTCTCTCTCCATCCCCACCCCCTTCCCAGTTCTCCCACCAGTTTTCTGTTTCCGACTACATTTTATCTCTGTACCGCGTACTCCCCTGACATCAGTCTGAACAAGGTTCTTGACCCGAAACGTCACTCATTCCTTCTCTCCAGAAATGCTGCCTATCCCACTGAGTTGGTCCAGCATTTTGTGTCTACCTCCCATCATTACCTGTTTGTTTAGGCTTTACGGAGGGACTTGGCTCAGTGGGAATATGCCGTTTAGGGCTGATAGGTTTCTGGATGGCTGAGATGAAATGGCCCAGTAGTTTCCTATATCCGAACTGATCATGTGATTTCTTTCTGACCTGTCAAGGAGATCAAGGTGGTTAAGACTTGCAGTGATGTTTAGCTGATTTATGAATGAACATCACTTTAAGTCTGTGCTATCTTTTACTCACAATCTGCTGAAGAGTAGAAAGTGGTAAGTATGGAGAAAGAACTAAAACTGGAAAAGAGCTCATGCGCAAGGTTAGCAGTGTCACCAAAGCAGTCACCCAAAACCTGAGGTACTAGTTAATATCCCTCCAAATGCCTCAATGTCACCTCATGTCGGAAGGAATTGCTGACAAAAAGAGGTAATTCTTTGGGAATCCCAATGGCTATCCTCTGTTAAATGGAGGGAATCAGCTTTGGGCAGGTGTGAACCTCCAATAACCAGCGGAAGTCCCTTATTGACTGGCAATGGGTGCCTTTAACCATAGGGAATTGCCTTTTAACTAGAGGATGTGGTGGTGGTAAACTGATTAAATTACCAAACCAGATGCTGGGAACAGTAATGCAGAGACCTGACTTCAAATCCCACCATAGCAGCAGTGAAATTCAAATCTGTTATTAATTTGGAATTTTAAAAAGAATAGTTAGTCTCGGGATTAATGAGCAAGAAACTACCAGATTGTGGAATAAACCACCTGGTACACAAATGCTCATAAGGAGGAAATCTGCAGTCCTTCCCTGGTATGGTCTATGTGTGTGTCCAGAACCGCCAACGACTGACATGGTAGAATTCCCAGATAACTGGAGGGAATGTCTGCCCAGAGCACACATTACTGAAATCACAACTTCAGTAGACTTGAGGTTCATGATTAGAGTCAACAATGTGAGTTTGGGGGGATACTTTAATTATTTATCACAAGGGCTGGTTATTAACAATGGAATCATACAATATTTGCTAATATTGTGCCACAGCTTCAGAAAGAGTCAGGCTAACGATTATTTCTTAATTGCCTCAGGAAAACCTCAACAAGCTGATGGCTAACTTGCGATCAACACAGCCTCACTTTGTGCGTTGTATTATTCCCAATGAAACCAAAATTCCAGGTAGGCAACTTGTTTCCAGCACCATAAAGTTGTATTCTGAGTTTAATGTTGTCAGTGTGTAATATTAAGCCTAAATGCAGGCCTATGTTAGTGAAATCATGGCAAAGACTCAAGATTTATTAAGATCACAGCTGATTTTGTAGCACACTGCCACTTTCCTGCACTACCCCATTTCCTTTGATTTTATTCCTTTAAAAAAATCTATAGCTCTTGCTCTTGAATATATTCAGCGACCTGAGCCTGCACAGCACTCTTGGATGGTGAATTCCAAAGATTAATTATGTCTGGCATTCCCTTTAGTGGCAGGATTTGGAGAGGTGATACCTCTAGTTACATGTGACATTTGGAAAGGGCCTAAATTAAGTGATCCTGAATGAAACTCCTCCTAAAGATGATGCTTCCATTTAGATGATGGGCTTTTGCTGGCTGTGATGATAATGTTGTCCATTTCGCAGGTTCAATGGACCCATTTTTGGTCCTCCACCAACTTCGTTGTAATGGTGTGCTGGAGGGAATCCGTATTTGCCGTAAAGGTTATCCAAACAGAGTATTTTATGCCGACTTCAAACAGCGGTAAGAACTGATGTTGGTTAATGCCAAGTTGTGTTTAATTTTGACCCCTTCTATAATGACAATGGGGCCTCTGTACAAAATATGTGGTAACTGATCTCCACATCATTGCTTCAGCTGACACAAGTATGACCTAGAGCAAATTCTTCAATTCTTGAATTCTTCAAATTCTTCCTTAAAGTCAGCTATCTCCCCTTATCCTATCAACATTGAATCACTTTAGAGACGTACAGTGGGTACTTTGCAGTTGTGAGTTCATTGTTGAGCACTCGTTTAATCTACCAATTCCTATAGTTACATTTCATGGCAGAACAGACTACCTTTTTATATGGCACAACTGAGATTGACTCGTGTCCTGCCACTGTCATTGAAAAAATGTCTACAGCAGAACATATGAGACAGTGGCCTCCATTTTAATGAAACTCCCTCGATATCAGTACCATTCAGTCACTATTCTCCTGACTTTTCTTTGACTAACTGCCAATAGTTCATCTTTCTCCTCAAGACAGTCGCTGAATATTGCCCCGCAAAGTGTTGATTTGTTATTGTACTTTTGGATCTAGAGTCTGAACACTCACAGGTACGTACTCCTCCCTCGTACTGCTCGATCTGCCTACTGTGCCCCAGAAACCTGATGTTAACCCCTGCCCTTCACTGACCATCCCTCAGCAATGAATTTGTTGGGGCTTGGAGTGGAAGTGCTGCCTATGAGGGTAGGCTGACTGCTGTGGCCTCTCAGCTCTGAGATGTGTGGGCTACAGCCTGCAAGTGTGGCCGTTGCAGCATAACAGGATGCCTGGAGTACATCAGTGGCGGAAGCTGCAATCTCCCGCTGCCTTTGTTTGGTTGCACTGTTTTCCCAGCTGGAAGATTTTTCTATGGTAACACATAGCAAATTCCATCTTATCCAGTGGGTCATAATCAACACAGAACAGGTGCTGTGTGTCAAGAGTTAAGAGTGTTTCATTGTCATATGCATCGGGATTGGAACAATGAAATCCTTACTTACTGAAGATTTATCGGCATATAAGAAAGAACTGCAGATGCTGGAAAAATCGAAGATAGACAAAAAATGCTGGAGGAACTCAGCGGGTGAGGAAGCATCCATGGAGCGAAGGAATAGGTGACATTTCGGGTCGAGGCATATTAACGCATCAGATTTCCCAGGAAGGAATTTGATCTGCCACAGTCATAAAAACACAAAATACATGAAACATCAAATGAAAGTGACGAGTGGAAAGGATTGGGGATGTACAAAGATTTAGGGGGGGGGGGGGGGGGGGTCAGTCTCAGTCTACCCCACAACAGAATAGGAAGGAGTTAAACATTTTGCAAGCTACAGGACTAATACATAAGAAATAAATTAGCAATTATACCGAAGTATGGTAGTTAAATTAAAGTATGCTGTGGATCCTACAAAGTCCATTGTAGTTCAGTGCTAAGGTAGGATTGTGGATGGATTGTGCAGGGTAGTTCAAAGGGTTGATGGCTGATAGGCAGAGGCTGCTCTTGAACCTGGAGATGACAGTTCTCAGCTCCCTATGGGAGCAGTGAGATGAGAGCATGGCCATGATGCTGTGGGTTTTTGATGACATTGGCTGCCTCCTTGTAAATATATTTGATGCCGGGGAGGTTGATACCTGTGATGGACCAGACAATGGCCACCACTTTCCCCAGCAAGAACCTCAACTCAGCAATGTGTATTCCCAAGTCCCAGATTTGGGCACCAACAATTTGTTCTGGTCACACCAGCCTGCCCAACAGTAGGTTTCACAGGCAACTTCCCTACAACGAGCAATTCATTGCTGAGGGAGTGCCAGATTCCTGACCTAGCAGCGAGCAGTACCAGGACGGCAGCAGTTCACATCATTCCCAGCAGGGCAGCACTGCCAGTAAGGCATCTCGCAATTTATGATGTTACCTAACACGTTTTAGTAGAGATTCCATTATCATTCCTGAGAACATATCCTGAATGGTAAAGGTTATTTACCAAGATCACTCTTGCGGTACCTCCTCAATTCATGACCAATGCTGTCAAGAAAGACATGGGCAGCAGATACAAGGGAAGCACAAATGAGCACAAGTTCCTTTATGTCTCACATCATCCTGACTTGACAAGGTATCACTGATTTAACTCTTGATTTCTCTCTTGATTCTTCACTGTCATTAAGTCTACATCCTGGAATTGCTTATTCAACTGCCCTGAGGGTGTACTTCGCTAGAATGACTGCAGTGCTGTAATACAGCAGCTCACTACCACCATCTTGAGGATAGTTGAGGAAGACCAATAACGCCCATACCCTGTAAATGGATTACAAAAGCTGACTTGGCATTCCGTAGACTCATGACCTGCGTATCTCTCAGTCTACATAGCCATCTTGGATAGCAAAGGAGTAGAGGGATAGCAAAGGAGTAGAGGCCCTCAGTAACATTAATTTTACTTATTCATTAAGTCTTTTCAATTTCATCATCTTTAACCTGCCAGTTCTAAGAGATTACTGTATGTCACGCCATGTTTCTGGCGAGGGTAAAGATCTCATTCGACATTGCCTGGTCTATCCTATGCTAACAACTGCTGAGTTTCTTACAGTAACAACCAGTATAATGAATAAAATGGATTGAGATGTTAGTATTTATATTATTATCATTGCATTGTTGTGTGTTGCTTTGTGCACCTGGAAGACAGACACAGTGCACAACCAGGTTTTGCAAGCAATGTCATTGTAATTAATCTTGGGTCTGTTTTCTCAAATTGCAGCTACCGTATTCTCAACCTAAGTGCTGTTCCTGAAGACAAGTTTGTAGACAGTAGAAAAGGAACAGAAAAGTTGTTGAGCTCCCTTGATATTGATCACACTCAGTACAAGTTTGGTCACACAAAGGTAAGGACAGAGGCTTTAAAATCAGAAGCAAAACGCAGGCTCAGAATATTCCCTGACTATCGCTTCCAAAATTAGAAATACCTTTATTATTTATTCATTTATCTGTACACATTCTTCTTTGGGTTCGCTTTAGTTTTTATGATTATAATTTTAATTATTTTGCAATTGATATAATTTCCATAGCTTTCTGCCTCTCCCTTCCAGCTCTTTGCTGCTTGTGCCCCCAGCACAGGGGATTTTTAAACATCACTTTCCAACTGTCTCAGCTACTTCCTTAAACCTCTTTCCTTTCCTTCTCATCCACCATCATACGCCAACTGCCTGCCACACTTATCCTGCCTTCAACCTCCATTCCAATTCCCTTTCCCTCCATCTCTCCCACTCACCCTTCTGCTATCCCCCCCCTCCCCCCTCCCATCTATGCCTCTGTTCCTCTCTGCTTGTAATAAAGCATTAAACACTAAACAGAGACAGCACCATTCCTGAAAAGAGCTCTTAGATTTCTGTTTGTGTGAAAAAACGGTAGATTTTACTGGAGGAATGGATTGATGAATTTGATTCTAACTTTGAATGAAAAGCAGGCTTGGGTGGTTTAGTGGTCTGGTCACTGCTCCTGACTGATCTATCATTCTGCACCAGGTGTTCTTCAAAGCTGGCTTGCTGGGTCTTCTGGAGGAAATGAGAGATGAACGTTTGGCAAAGATCTTGACAATGATTCAGGCTCGGAGCCGAGGCAGATTGATGAGGATTGAGTATCAGAAAATTATCGAGAGACGGTAAATGCTATTTTGCAGTGCGAATGAGTGCGGGGCACCTATACTTTAAATTCATGATACATTCTATTAGGTCGCATATTTCAAGTAATTGGTAGAAACTCTGCAGGTTGACCCCATCATAAACGGCGGTGAATAAATGGTCCTTCACTTCAAACTTTTTCTTTTTGGCAAACTTTATTTTCCACCATCTTTAACTCATCCTTGATACCTAATCCAAGTGCTATTTATTGGCTCCTTTAGTTATTAGTCTTTGGTCGTCTGATGACTGAGTAATCCTGAGGTTACGATTGATAATCCAAGGATTACACATTTATATCCCACCATTTATATCCCACCATGTAGCATTTTGGAATACATTTCGTTTTTTTTAAATTGCCCCAGTAAAAGTAATCACAAAGCTGTTGGGTGCTCATAAAAAGCAATCGGGAAACCAATGATGAAAAAAACGTAAGAAAAACATCCCTGTCCTTGCCTTAATAAGACACCACAAAGTGCTGGAGTATCTCATTGCAACAGGCAGCATCCCTGAAGAACATGGATAGGTGACGTTTCTGGTCACCACTCTGCTTCAAACTGAAGAGGTGAATTCCTCACCTTGTCTGGGTGGTATGTGACTGTAGTCTAACAGTAATACTGTTTACTGTGAAATGGCTGCTCAAGTACTCCGTTGTGTCAAACCCAGGCAAACTCAGCTTTGCGAGGAGCACATGTATACAAATATAGTAATACGATATTCCAATATCATCAAAAAGCATGAATCTGGATTATGTCATGAATAAAGGGGCCATGGATTAATGGGCAACAGGTTCAATTCCAACCAAACGGACATCAATTTGTCTCTAATTTTATTTTTGCACTAGAGATGCTTTGCTTGTTATCCAGTGGAACATTCGTGCTTTCAATGCAGTGAAGAATTGGTCCTGGATGAAACTCTTCTTTAAAATTAAGCCTCTGTTGAAGAGTGCTGAGACCGAGAAAGAGATGGCAACAATGAAAGAGGAGTTCTTGAAACTGAAGGAAGCTCTGGTAAAGTCAGAGGCAAAGCGTAAGGAGCTGGAGGAAAAGCAAGTTACCTTGATACAGGAGAAGAACGACCTGTCACTTCAGCTGCAGGCGGTAAGGCACAAGGCTTGCTCATTCCATGGCCCATGCAGCATGTCCAGCTCATTCCAGAGTCATGGAACAGTGCAGAGTACGGCCCACTTCACCCTTGCTAACCAACCAATGCTGACCTATGTTATCCTATTTGCCTGCAATAGCCCCATAGTCTCTACTCCTTTCCAAGGATCTGTCCAAATGCCTTTTAAACATAATATTTTTTGCTTCGTCACTTTGTTGGCATCTCATTCCATATACCCAGCACTCTGTGTGAAATCTGTCCCTTAGATTTCCTATTAAATTTTCTCCCTCGCACTTTAAACATTGACCTACTAGGTTTACACTACTAGGTTTAACCATGCAGAGGCTTGGAGCCGATACTGCTGGGTTCTCATTCCAATGAGACCTTGTTGGGATTACTCCGTCTGCTATGAACACCCCATCCAGCAAGGCCTGTAAATGTCCCATTTAGCATAGAAAGCTTGGAATTGTCCATGTGCAGTCTTGGAAGAAACAAGTTAACAAGTATGCCATTTTTCTTTCCAGGAACAAGATACTCTTGCAGATGCAGCAGAAAGATGTGATCTACTGATCAAAGCAAAAATTCAACTGGAAGCTAAATCAAAGGAACTAACAGAACGACTGGACGACGAAGAGGAAATGAATGCCGAGATTACTGCAAAGAAACGCAAGTTAGAGGATGAATGTACAGAACTAAAGAAAGATATAGATGACCTTGAGATTACTCTGGCCAAGGTTGAAAAGGAGAAACATGCAACAGAAAATAAGGTAACATTTAGGAGAGATTACAAATGACCACTCAGCAATCTTTCATTTTAGTTTGACAGTTTCAGGATGGACCCAGGAACTATTCCAGGACTATTGGTGCAGTGGTCTCCTGTGCACTTCCCAACTATCTTGATGGAAAGTGTCCTGCATCTTATCACATCTACCTCCCCTCCCCTGTCCCCCCACATTTCAACATCCCTCTTCCACACTCCACTACCCTTCCTTCTATCCTCACTACCTCTTCACCAGTACTTATTCACTTTTTAAAGTAACTTGAATGCTTAGAAATGTCTGACCAATATGAAAAGTTCACAATTTTTTTGCTAATTTATCATTCCCATCTTCTTGGTTAAATTTATAGGTTAAGAATCTCACAGAAGAAATGGCATCTCTAGATGAAACTATTGTTAAACTCACAAAGGAGAAGAAGGCTCTCCAGGAAGCTCATCAACAAACCCTAGAGGACCTCCAGGCTGAGGAGGATAAAGTCAACACACTAACTAAAGCCAAAGCTAAACTTGAGCAACAGGTTGATGATGTAAGTGAAAATGGCTGAGGTGATCATTCTTACAAACCTAGTTGGATTGTTATCTCAATTCACAAAATTAGTTAATAAAACTGGTGCTATTCATTAGAGTGAATGTGAACTGTGTATTGTACTTTTGACACCCTGTTGCTTTTCCATGATGCTTTATTGGACCATAGTCAAACAAAGTTCACGATATTGTCAATAAGCTCACGATATTGATGGGCAGACAGAGAGATTCCGCGGTTCGCTAATACAAGACCTGTTCCACTAGCTGCTTTTGAATTTGTGTTCCTGGTTTTTATACAAAAATCTCCAGCTCTTGATGTAACCTAGAAGTTTTGGATGGAACTTACTTACAAAGAAAAGTTGCTGAAGTTGATGAAGGCTGAAGGGAGCGCTGTAACTCTCTGACCGAGTTTTACTGTAGTTCCATGAGTTGTAAAAATATTAACTGTTGATATTTTCAATATATTCAAAGGTGTAATGGAATAGTGGTGCAGCTGGTAGAGCCTTTGGCGACCAAGGTTCAATCCTGACCTCTGATACGGTGTTCAAAAGGGAACTGCAGATGCTGGAATATCGAAGGTACACAAAATTGCTGGAGGAACTCAGCGAGTGCAGCAGCATCTATGGAGCGAAGGAAATAGGCGACGTTTCGGGCCGAAACCCTTCTTCAGACTCTGAAGAAGGGTTTCGGCCCGAAACGTCGCCTATTTCCTTCGCTCCATAGATGCTGCTGCACCCGCTGAGTTCCTCCAGCAATTTTGTGTACCTCTGATACGGTCTGTTTGGAGTGCAATCCGTTCTCCCCGGTGACTGCCTGGTTTCTTTCAATGCTCCAGTATTCTCCCACATCCCAAGAAATGTGCTGATTGATAGGTTAATTGGCCGGTATAAATTCCCCAAATATATTGGTGAGTGATCAGATCTTGGGTGCGGAGGGAGTTGAGAGTGTGGGGATAATACAATGGGGTAGGGTTTGTGTAAATGCTGCTTAATTTTCAACACGGTCACCATACTTGTTTCTATGCTAGATCTCTCTCCTCCCTTCTTATCCAGTTATTGGCCATTTGTAATCCACTAATAATCTCTCCTTCTTCTGCTAGCTTGAAGGATCATTGGAACAAGAGAAAAAAGTCAGGATGGACCTTGAGCGAGCAAAGCGGAAACTGGAGGGAGACCTGAAGCTAACACATGAGAGTGTCATGGATCTGGAGAATGATAAACAGCAGCTTGAGGAAAGGCTAAAGAAGTGAGTGTGACGCTGTGATTGTGCTGTGAAGGAAGGAACTGCAGATGCTGGTTTAAACCGAAGATAGACACAAAAAGCTGGAGTAACTCAGTGGGTCAGACTCCATCTCTGGAGAGAAGGAATAGGTGATGTTTCCTATTCCTTTTCTCCAGAGATGCTGTCTGACCCTTCGTCTTGACCCAAAACATCACCTATTCCTTTTCTTCAAAGATGCTGTCTGGCCCAGCTTTTTGTGTCTATCTTCTGTGACTGCTATTCCGAATAAAAGACCACTGTCATTCCAATAGACTTCTCTTCATTCAATGTAAGACAATAGACAATAGGTCCAGAAGTAGGCCATTCGGCCCTTCGAGCCAGCACCATTCAATGTGATCATGGCTGATCATCCCCAATCAATACCCCGTTCCTGCCTTCTCCCCATATCCCCTGACTCCGCCATCTTTAAGTGCCCTATCTAGCTCTCTATTGAAATCATCCAGAGAACCTGCCTCCACCTGAGGCAAAAAGTGAGAAAAAGTGTTTCCTCGTCTCCGTTCTAATGGCTTACTCTTTATTCTTAAACTGTGGCCCCTGGTTCCGGACTCCCCCAACATCGGGAACATGTTTCCTGCCTCTAGCGTGTCCAAGCCCTTAACAATCAAACAAGATACAAGATATCTTTTCAACAAAGACAACACCACCCAGTGTCAACGTCTTCTGGTTCCCTACTCAGTGACAATCAGCCAGATCTATCACATAAATCAGGAGAATAACTCCTCACATGATATTAGATATTATAATTGGAACATATTTGTTTTGTCCTTCACAGGAAGGATTTTGAAATAAATCAGCTAACCTCAAAGATTGAAGATGAAGGAGCCCTTGTTATGCAACTCCAGAAGAAAATTAAAGAATTGCAGGTAAAAGGGGAGCTGCTATTAAGCACCAAAAAGGATGATTAAATTAACTCGGGTGATGTCCCAAGAAATGTAAATATATGTGAAACAGTGAAGCAAAACCAGTGGCGATGATGCCTGCCCATGTCCAATGAAAAGGAGCTGAATGAAGCTTTCTTTTTACCATTACAATACGGCCCATGATGTACCACCTTGGAAGGTTCCTATGGAGTGAATTTTGAAATTCTTCCACCCAACTTTGTGAGCATTATCCCGACGATTTGATGGACAATTGAAGTAAACTGAAGGAGATTTCTCCATGACTTATTTGTACAAACAGTGTTGAAAATGACACGACTCCCAACATAGAACTAGAACTGTTCTTTGCACCAGCTCAAAAATCGGATCCACTTGATGGCTAATTCTCAACAGGTCATCCTGATTTTCATTCTTATGTCTTCTCCTTTGAACTAGGCTCGAATCGAGGAACTGGAGGAGGAGTTGGAGGCAGAACGAGCTGCAAGGGCAAAGATAGAAAAGCAAAGGTCTGATGTGGCCCGTGAACTGGAAGAATTGAGTGAAAGGCTAGAGGAAGCAGGAGGAGCGACTTCAGCACAGGTGGAGATGAACAAGAAACGTGAAGCTGCATTTCTGAAACTGCGACGGGACCTGGAGGAGGCGACTTTGCAGCACGAGGCCACGAGCTCTGTCTTGCGAAAGAAACATGCCGACAGTGTGGCAGAACTCAGCGAGCAGATTGATAACCTACAAAGAGTTAAACAGAAATTAGAGAAAGAGAAGAGTGAATTCAAAATGGAGACAGATGATTTAAGTTCCAACATTGAACATGTAACAAAAGCTAAGGTAAGCAATTTGGAGGAACCTGGGCTCTTGTTGGCTAGTTTCAATTGATATTGTTCTTTGTACACCAAATGGTAGTGGAATAACAACAGAGCAAATTTAGTTAAAGATAATCATGATGTATTTTTAAATATTTATCCAATAGTAGTTCAAAAACGTATTTTGGATTCTGCCTCCTTCACTGTTTCATGTAAAACTTTTCCTTAACTCAATTGTCCAACTTTGAAACTTCTTAGTCATTCCTTTGAACCAGGTTTTCACTTTCCACCTTTGACTTCAAAAACCACAGCATTCATTTCCCCCAATTCACCTTACTGAAGACTATGCCAACTGATTGGGGATGATCAGCCATGATCACATTTGGCTCGAAGGGCCAAATGGCCTACTCCTGCACCTATTGTCTAGAGGCCACCTCCTAGCCACCTCATCCCATATGTGAACCCGGGATCAATGAAATGGAGTTGGCAGCAAAGTAAAGGAAAATCCTAAGTAATTCTCCAGTTATATTAAGAGTATAAGGGTGGCTAGGATAAGAGTAGTTCCCTTTAAAGACCAGAATGACCATCTTTTGCAGAGCCACTCGAGATGGGGAGATATTAAATGAATCCCTCTCCTCTGTTTTTACTGAGGAAAAGATCATGGAAGCTGAGGAATTGAAGCTTTGGAGTTATGATATCTTAGATCCTATACAAAATACAAATGAGGAGGTATTGGCGATTTTAAAACACATTAAGGTGGACAAATACTTAGGGCCCGACCAAATGCATTCTAGGATCTAATGGGAACCTAGAGAGAAAAGTGTGGTGGCCATTGCAGAGATATTAGCATCATCTTTAGCCATAGGTGAAGTTCCGGAAGTCGGGATGGTGGCTAATGTAGAACTGTTATTGAAGAAGGGAGGCAAGGACAAGTCGGGGAACTGCAGGCCAGTGAGCTTGATGGCAGTGGTGGGAAGGTTGTTTGAGGTGATTCTTAGGGACAGGATCTAGCAGTGTTTGGAAAGGCACAGACTGATTTAGGATATTAAGCTTGTGCTGGAAATCATTTCTCACCAAGGGGATTGATCAGGGCAGGGCTGTGAACATTGTCTCCTTGGACTTTAGCTGAGCCATTGATGGTCCCCCATGGTAGGCTGGTCTGGAAGGTTAGATCGGATCAGCTAACTGGATGTAAAATTAGCTTGTACCCTTTTCATCGTTCAAAGACCTGCACTTGACCAATGAACACATGAATAATCCTTCACGGCCCCACACAATCCACCACACAGCAAGTTGCATTTGAAGCACCCTCCATCTACAATATGTTTTGATATCTTCATCCCTCAACATCCTCATAATCACCGCAGTTTATTTCCCAGGATGGTCAGAATCTCTCATTAAGGAATCTGGTTCCCACAATTTAATCTACCAGTCATTGTCTCTGTCATCCCAGACTGCTGAGATATTGCATCATGATTCAAGTCGAGTCACATTGCATTTGATGGCAAACACTGTACTGGCATTCTGGTACTCTGGAGCAACGTACAATGGGATGAAGGCAATGGGTCCTTCCTGTGTGATCGATGATTGTCGTGGACTCGTTGGATCGAAGGTCCTGTGTCCATTCTGTATCTCTCAGTCAATCAAGATTAGAGGTTGTGGAGGTGTCTAAGTCATGATATTGAGCCTGCGATATGACTCACTGACTGAACCAATGAGGGCGATACAAGATACAATTTTTAACTTCAGTGCTTTGATAGAAGTGTAATAAATAAAATGAATGTTTGTGTATTTTAGGCCAATGCAGAGAAGATGTGCAGAACGTATGAGGATCAATTGCATGAAGCAAATAATAAAGTTGGTGAACTTCAGCGACATGTGGCTGATCATGCTTCACACAGGGCTAAGCTGGAGAGTCAGAATGGTAAGGAAAAGGCAACTGGAGTGGGTGGTTAGGGCAGGACTGGAATCGGGAGGGTTGGGGCCGGAGCTGGAGATTCTCTCTCCGTGTGTATTTATCTGCAAAACTCTGAAACAATCAAGGTGGCATGAGAGTCACAAGGAAAGATCCAGTAATTAGGAGAATGCAGAAGGCGAGAAGAAAACTTGACAACAGGAAGAACATGGTTTAGAGTGAAATTGAAAGATAACAGTTTTAATTTTAATGAAACTGTAGATGTTCCAAATCTGAAACCAGAAGGGAAAATGCTGGAAACACTCAGCAGGTTTGCTAAAACCAGGATGCCAGAGACACTTTGTTAGAACTGGGAAAGAAAGAAAAGCAAGTTTGTTCTTCAGTTGTAGAGAAGGATGGAGAGAGGAATGTATAGGACAAAGTAATGTTTGTGATGCATGTTGGGATGGGAATTATGATTACTTGGAAAGCCAGGAGTAGTTAGCAAGGTTTTGGCCAGAGGATATTCTGCTTCACAAATCTGATTGACTTTTAAGGAGGTTACTCAGACAATTGATGAAGGCAGGGTGGGAGATACAAGAGTGGTCCATTGACTTTGACAAAGCTTTTGACAAGGTCATGCACAGTGAGCTAGTCCAGAAAGTTGGGGTACATTAGGTCCAAGATGTTTTGACAAAGTGGATGTGAAATTGGCTTGGTGAGAGGCGGAAGAGGGCAGTGGTTGAAGGTTGATTTTCTGCCCGCAAGTCTGCAACCAACGTGCACGGCATGTACAATGCCGGGACTTTTGTTGTTTGCCAAATATATAAATAACTTGGACGACAATGCCTGTGGTCTGAACAGTACGTTGTTTGATGACACAAATATTGGTGGAGTTCTAGAAAGCGAGGATGGTTGCCTAGGGATACAGAGCAACATAGATTGCTTGGAAAGTTGGGGGGAGCAGTGGCAGATGGAATTTAATCCAGATAAAGATAAGGTAATGCTTTAAACGACAGGGACCTTAATGTCATTGGGGTTCAAGTTCATAGTTAGCGGAAAATAAAAATATGTGGATAGGGTGGTGAAGAAGGCGAATTACAATTTGGTTACATTGTTTACCTTCGTAGGCTGAGGTATTGAGCATAAGAATTAGGACATTGTGTTGCAGCTGTGCAAGACATTGGTGAGGCCACGTTTGGAATGTTATGTGTACATCTGTTCATCACACTATATGGACAGAGGATCTGGTAGCACTAGAAAGAGTGCAGAAACATGAGAAACTACAGATGCTGGAGTCTTGAGCAAAAAACAAAGTTCTGAACAAACTCAGTACCTGTGGAGGGAATGGATAGACAATGTTTTGTGTTTTCTAGGGGCCACAGTTTAAAAATAAGGGGTTGGCCATTTACAACGGAGATGAGGAAAAACGTTTTCATCCAGAGAGTTGTGAATCTGTGGAATTCTCTGCCTCAGAAGGCAGTGGAGGCCAATTCTCTGGATGCTTTCAAGAGAGAGTTAGATAGAGGTCTTAAAGATAGCGGAGTCAAGGGATATGGGGAGAAGGCAGGAATGGGGTACTGATTGTGGATGATCAGCCAGTGAATGGCGGTGCTGGCTCGAAGGGCCGAATGGCCTACTACTGCACCTATTGTCTATTGTGTCAGGACCCTTCTTCAGGTTAACCAGGATGGTGCATGGAATGGAGGGCTGTAGTTACAAGGAGAGATTGGAATACAGGAGGCTGAGGGGTGACATGAAAGAGAATTATAAAATCATGAGGAGAATAAAGAGGATAGATATTCACAATTTTTTTCCGTGTGGGGGGGGGTGTCCAGAACTCAAGGTCATTGGTTTAAATTGAGGGCAAAATATTTAAAGTGCTGTGGAGGAGGTATTTCCACACTGCAGTGATGGGTATGTATCAGGGTCTGAAGAAGGGTTTCGGCCCAAAACGTCGCCCATTTCCTTCGCTCCATAGATGCTGCTGCACCCGCTGAGTTTCCCCAGCAATTTTGTGTACCTATGGGTATGTAGAACCAGTTTCCTGACTAGGTGAGAGAGGCAGCATTGGAAAACATTTGCAGATACCTGTACATGGTTTGGAAAGGTTTATATTTTCACTAACTGCTCCCGCTCACACCCCTGACCAATCCTGCAACTTGTCGCCAACCCAGTTCGGATGAAGGATCTTCATTGTACAGAGCCCTAGTGAGAACACACCTAGAGTATTGTGTGCAGTTTTGGTCCCCTAATTTGAGGAAGGACATCTATACTATTACTAAAACTCTCATCTTGACCACTTCCTGTCTGCGTTGTATAAACATTTGCGCAAAAACGATCCCCCATAGCGCTACGATTTTTCGCCACCTTACTCACCATTCTCCTCTGCTGCAAGTCAAATAAGTTTTGTTCCGATCGGTGAAATAGTACAAAAGTTATGAAGGTATACAAATCGTAAAAACCGCCCCTTCTGGAACCCGCTGTCAATAACGCGGCGAGGAGAATAAAAAGCTGAAGTGGCGGATGTGTAGGCCATTCGGCCCTTCGAGCCAGCACCGCCATTCAATGTGATCATGGCTGATCATCCCAAATCAGTACCCCGTTCCTGCCTTCTCCCCATATCCCCTGACTCTGCTATCTTTAAGAGCCCTATCTAGCTCTCTCTTGAAAGTATCCAGAGAACCGGTCTCCACCACTCTCTGAGGCAGAGAATTTCACAGTCTCACCACTCTCTGTGTGAAAAAGTGTTTCCTCGTCTCCGTTCTAAATGGCTTATCCCTTATTCTTAAACTGTGGCCCCTGGTTCTGGACTCTCCCAACATCGGGAACATGTTTCCTGCCAAAAGCTGAGGCTGCGGGGTGAGCAGAGCGCGAGTCCCCCCTTCCCCCACACCCCCTTGCATTGGGGAATGGGTTGCATTGTATACTCCGGAGTTTAGAAGGATGAGAGGGAATCTTATTGAAACATATAAGATTATTAAGGGCTTGGACACACTAGAGGCAGGAAACATGTTCCCGATGTTGGGAGGTTCCAGAACCTTTAGCCTAGAAAGCTAAAGCAGGGAAGTCTACCTGTTGATTTATGAATTTATGAGATTGTTCTTTGATTATCATCATCAGGAGAGTTCAGCAGACAAATGGAAGAAAAGGAAGCTTTGATTAACCAGCTGAGCCGGGGGAAAATATCATTCTCACAGGGTATTGAAGAGTTGAAAAGACAGCTGGAAGAGGAGAACAAAGTAAGTTATAAGTTCAATACCTTGAATAGAGTGTGATGGAGTCATCCTGCACAGAAACATTCCCTTCAGCCCAACTCAAGTTGGCATCATGTTTGGCATAGACATTGTGGGCCGAAGGGTCTGTTCCTGTGCTGTTCTATGTTCATCCATGCCGACCAAGATGCCCCATTTATACTATCCAAATATCTAAACATTTCATGTCATGGACATGTGAGATTATATTTCAATGTTGTTACAGTACCTGGCCCTACCACTCCCTCTGGCTGCTCATTTCATATACCCATCACCACTCGGTGGAAAAGGTTGCTGTCAGGTTCCTATTCAATCTTTCACCCCTCCCCTTCAACCTATGCCCTCTAGTTCTTGGCTCCCCTACCCTGGAGAAAAAAGCTACATTCACTCTATCTCTTCCCCTCATGATTTTACATACCTCTAGGAGATCACCCCTCAGCCTCTTGCACTCTAGATAATATAGTCCTGGCCTGCCCAATCCCTTCCTCTACCTGTCACTCGAGTCCCGGCAACATCCTCATAAATCCTCTCTGCGCCGTTTCCAGCTTAGTAGTGCCTTTCCTACAGCAGAGAGACAAAAACTGAACCCAGTACTCCAGGTGCAGCCTTACAAAATGTATACAATAATGAATGGTCCTGCACACGAATGTTGCATTGTGAGAAGTCAAACTAGGGCAGGACCTTCACAGTGAATGGCAGGGCCCTGTGGAGTGTGGTAGAGCCAAGGGATCTAGAAGTGCAGGTACATGGATCCCTTAAGGTGGCGTCACAGGTAGGTAAGTGTGCTCAAGAAGGCTTTTGGTACATCCGTCAGGGTGTGGAGTATAGAAGTTAGGTTGTTATGGTACAGTTATACAAGATGTTTGTGAAACAGCATTTGGAGTCTGAAGAAGGGTCTTGACCCGAAACGTCGCCTATTTCCTTCGCTCCATAGATGCTGCCTCACCCACTGAGTTTCTCCAGCATTTTTGTCTACCTTTTGAATATTGTGTTCATTTCCGGTCACCCTGCTATAGAAAGGATATTGTTAAGTTGGAAAGAGTGCGGAGAAGATTCATGAGGATGTTGCCACGACTTGAGGGTCTGAGCTAGAGGGAGAGGTTAGGCAGGCTGGGACTTTATTCCTTGAAGCGCAGGAACCTGAGGGGTGATCTTTTAACCAGAGTCGGGGAATGAAGAACCAGAAGACATGGGTTTAAGGCAAGAGGGAAAATATTTAAATGTGAACCTGAGTGGTAAGTTTTCACTTATGGAATGAGCTGCCATATAGGTAGTTGAGGTAGGTGCTATAATGACATTTACAAGACATTTGGATAGGTACATGGATAGGTATGGTTTAGAGGGATATGGGCCAAATGTGGGCAGGTAGGACTAGCATCGATGGGCATCTTGGTCGGCATGGTCAATTTGGGCTGAGGGCCCTGTTTATGTGCTCTATGACTCCATGACGAATAAGAATTTTAAAATTGAGTTTTTACCAGAACAGAAAATATATAAATCATAAGTGTGGGTCTGAAGGGTGAATAGAAATTAAAACAAGTTAGTTTGAGGTGCCTTTAAGTTTGTAGCATGAGAGGCCAAGTGATGTGTGGGAACCAAGTAACGGTTAACTCACATTAGAGGGAAATGTGAAACTTGGCAGCAGTTGAGCTGAAGGGCCTGGTAGTTAGTAATTTCAAACTGTGTAAGTGAAAGGAAGGCGTTTAGAAACCTACTACATATCTGGTGCCAGACACAAAATGCTGGAGTAACTCAGTTATCTCTGGATATCCGGAGATGCTGCCTGTCCTGCTGAGTTACTCCAGCATTTTGTGTCTATCTTTGATGTAAACCAGCATCTGCAGTTCCTTTCTATAGATATCTGGTGCTCGCTCCTGATTGCAACTCACTACATATAGTACACAATGAGGAATCAGAGATAACAAATTGTCAGCATCTGAGCCCCCTTCTGTCACCACCCAAACTTGCCCCACTCTAATTATATGGGAATTATTAGAGTGTGATCAGCATCAGGAACTCTGGTTAGTTATTTCTCTCCCATCCATGGTGTAATAATTTATCGTGCTTCACTGCTGCTCAACACAGTGGGATCTCGTTGATCTTTGCAGCTCAGCATAATATTGAGCGATGGCTTTCGACCTGAGCCATCAAGAAAGCTGTTGGTAAATTATTTGCTCCATCACAATGTTACAGTAGTCTTAGATAGCCATGAATTCATGGACAAAATGTGGTTGCTAACAGAACCCACAAGATTTCAGTGAGTTTTGATTTTTTTTGTGCTTCCATTAAAGAGCAAGAATGCCCTGGCTCACGCTCTGCATGCCTCCCGCCATGATTGTGACCTTCTGAGAGAACAGTATGAAGAGGAGCAGGAGGGAAAGGCTGAACTGCAGCGAGCATTGTCCAAGGCTAATTCTGAGGTGGCGCAATGGAGAACTAAATATGAAACTGATGCGATCCAGAGAACAGAGGAGCTGGAGGAAGCAAAGTATGTGCAGACATCTTTAAAATTTAATCAGGAATTCATTGTTGCAATTGTACTCTCTGAGATTGTTATGTTATGGTAATATTTCTGATCTTCATGTCCGTGAAGGCAGGCACAGTGGCACACAGTTATGCTGCTGCCACACACCTCTAGCAGACCTGTACAATCCTAACCTTGGGTCTGTGCAGAGTTTATCTCTTCGAATCTCTCTTCAACTCTTGGGTGCTTTGGTTTTCCCTCAAATCCTGGTACTTAACTGGCTACTGTAAATGTATTATAGTATAGGGGAGTGGCAGGCAGGCTTGAATTGGTGGGAAATAAGTTGCGGAATGAGACTGATGTGAATGCTCTGAGAATTGGCATAGACTCGATGGACCAAATGCCCCCCTCTTGTAGTGACATATATTAAAATTCTAACTGTGAACACATATGAGCATTCAGACCGTTGTGCCAGGCCACCTCTTTCTTGATATTCTCCAGTTTGTCCCATCGCCCTGCTCTGCCCTGCCTTACATTGTCCCAAGCTCCAGCAACTTTCTACTCATTCTTTTCTGAACTGGTTTCTCAATCTCTTTCAAATGAACAACCATAGCGCCTTAACACTGGTTCTTTGGGTAATTTTTAAAATTGGTGCCCCTCTGGTTACCAGTCCTTCTGCCCTTGGATTCTATTCCTTCCTAGGACGTTCCAACCCTTTATCAACTGTCTGTGGTCTTTTCTGCTGAAGGGGAAACTGCATTTTCTCTATTTTGTCTATTTTACCGAAGCCCTTCATCTTTGGTGTCACTCCTCTACACCCTTTCTCATAACAAAGAGGTTCACCTGATGGTATTCCACTACAGTCAGAGCTACACTGCGTGAGCTGAAAGCAAAGCCACAAACTCACCAGGCCCAGGGGAACATGTGTAGCAATGCCCTTGTTTGACCTTTACCAATGATAACTATCTTCATTGTGGGTACACAAAATTGCTGGAGGAACTCAGCGGGTGCAGCAGCATCTATGGAGCGAAGGAAATAGGCGACGTTTCGGGCCGAAGGGTTTCGGCCCGAAACGTCGCCTATTTCCTTCGCTCCATAGATGCTGCTGCACCCGCTGAGTTCCTCCAGCAATTTTGTGTACCTTCGATATTCCAGCATCTGCAGTTCCCTTTTGAACACTATCTTCATTGTGCATAGTTTAACTCCAATCAATGGTGGAATAGACTTTAGTAGGGAGCAGGTATGATAATGACGTTTGAGAGGCTTTTACATAGGCATATGGATATGCAGGGAATGGAGGGAATGAAGTGCAGGCAGAGGAGATTAACTTGGCATCATGTTCGGCACAGACCTTCATTCTGTTGGCCTATTTTCCATCATTCTTTCCCAGTATGTAAGACTCATGTTAATTGTTACAAACTTGTCTTATTTTCTAGAAATTCTACGTAAAGTTTAAGAACTGGGAGGTTATGTTTTAGCTGTACAATACATTGGTTAGGTCACACATGGATCATTGTGTCCCATTCTGGTCATCACACTATAGAAAGGTTGTGGTAGTGCTTCAAAGGGTAAATCAAAAGGGAATCACCTAGAGGATGATTTGCTGTAATTACAAGAAGAGATTGGAAATGCTGGGATTGTTCTGACTGGAGTTCAGGTGGCTGAGGGGAGATCTTACAGATGCTTATCAAATTATGAGAGTCATAGCAAGGGCAGAGAGTATTTCGAATGGCAAGGGTCTAAAACGAGAGAACAGGTGAGAGGTGGCGGATTTAAAGAAGATCTGAACATTTAGAAGACATTTAGATAGGTGGATAAGAAAGTTTTAGAGGGATATTGGTGAAACACGAACAGATAGGACTAATGTAAATGGGGCATCTTGATCAGCATGGGCATTGGGTCTCTGTGCTGTATTACTCTAATAAAGGCAAGTTCTTCATTCCAAGGGTGGGATGTGGAACAAGCTGCCGTAGGTGGTGGCAGAGGCAGGCACAATCGTTCTGTTTAAAAAGCATTTGGACAGGTGCATGGATCAGAAAGGACTAGATATGGGCCAAATGTAGAAAAATGGGGTTAGGGTGTATCGGCATCTCTGTCACCATGGACAATGGGCTGAAAGGCCCGTGTCCATGCTGTTCGACTCCATGACTGTGATTAATCTGATTGCTGATTGCAGGAAGAAGTTGGCCATCCGTCTACAAGAAGCTGAGGAAGCGGTGGAAGCAATAAATGCAAAGTGCTCCTCACTGGATAAGACTAAGCATCGTTTGCAGACAGAAATGGAAGATTTAACGATTGATTTGGAGAGAGCAAACTCTGCTGCCATTGCTTTTGACAAGAAGCAACGCAACTTTGACAAAATGATTGCTGACTGGAAGCAGAAGTTTGAGGAGACACAGTCCGAGCTGGAGATATCACAAAAGGAGTCACGTAGTCTGAGTACAGAGCTCTTTAAACTCAAAAATGCCTACGAGGAGTCCCTAGATCACCTGGAGACCCTCAAACGAGAGAATAAGAATCTTCAAGGTATAATAAAGCTACAGGTCTTCATCTGGGATACAGCTTCTGTATCTTAGGCAAACAACAACATATTATATCAGCAAGTCCGTGGCATTGTGGGTGAGGTAGTGTAGATGCTGCTTGGAACTATCGGGATGAGCTTATGTGTGCAGTAGGAATTGTCTGTTTAATGAAGATAGAGGAAGTTATTATGGGAAAATTATATACGCTTGAAAATGAAAACATGTAATGTTCCAAAGAGGGAAAATTGACACGTTTCCTATTGTAAATTTAATATAAACTTACTCTTGTTAAATGGCTGGTATAGTGATTAAAGAAATATTTTGTTGATTATTTAAAGCTAGTTCTTCAATTTATACAAATGGACATTGTCTCATAGATCTCAGAATTGTACTGTACAGTAATGGGGCTTCTTGACCAATTTCACCATGTTGAATGTAATGCCTACCTAGGCTTATCCCATTTGCCTGTGTAGGCCCATATCCATCTACACCTTTCCTATACAACTACCTGCCTTTTAAACATAGTCTGCTTGAAACACATATTCAGTCAAGTTGTCCTAAATAACAACCATCGTCTGTGTGAAAACTTAACTGTCAGATCTCCATTAACTTTCTTTCTTCCCACTTTAAACTTTCTGCTTCAGTGTTTTAGATTCCCTGTCCTTCAAAAATCTATCCTACCGATGCTGCTCATCATTTTATAAACTGCTATAAAATCACCCCTTAGCCTCCTGTGCTCCTTTATGAAGAGACTCAATCTTTCTTTGCCCTTCATTCTTAAACAAACTGGTGAATATCTGTTGCATTCTTTCTATTGCTACCGCATCCTTCCATGGGTGTGGCAACCAAAATTGTACACAATACTCAAATGTTTAGATTTAAACAACTTACAACATGACATCCCAAATCTTATCCTCAATACCTTGTGCTATGTAGACAAACATACCAAACATAGAGTTTTAAAAGAGTGACCAAAACCTCCTGTGACCTCATGGAAACCTTGGGTGGCGGGCAAGGTCACTGGAGGTTGCTGTTTAGGTCTCCTAAGTGGGACAGGCCCTTTACAAAGACCTCCTAGGACCTTGTGTCGACCATGCTGCGAGTATGAGTCGAGGGCAAACTGGCCAGAACTCGCGGATTAGGTTGCCGCAGTGGGACAGCCCCTTAACTACGTACAACTCCACCAATGTTCATGGTGCAGCAGCTCCATAGATGCTGCTGCACCCGCTGAGTTTCTCCAGCATTTTTGTGTACCTTCCACCAATGTTCATGTTGTTTGCAGACTTACTAATCAGACTACCTACATTCTCATACAGGTAACTTAAATGCAAGACAAACATAGGTCCCAGCATCTATCTCTGCAGTACACCACTTGTTACAGACTTCCTGTCGGATAACACCCATCCACAGCTATCCTCTGCTTCCTATCACCAAGCCAATTCTGGATCCAGTTTGCTGACAAGCCTCAGAGCCCTGCATTTTAAACTAATTTAAGCTCTGTGGAAGTGACTACTACAGAAGCATGCACAATAGCAATCTTACACTCATTTGGCCCATATCCTTCCAAACCAGTCCTATCCATGTACCTGTCTAACTGTTTCTTAAACATTTGATAGTCCCTGCCTCAATCACCTCCTCTGGAAGCTTGTTCCATACACCCACCACCCTTTATGTGAAAAAGGTACCCCTCAGATTCCTATTAAATGTGTTCCCCTTCACCTTAAACCTATGTCCTCTGGTGCTTGATTCACCTACACTGAGCAAGAGACTCTGCATCTACCCGATCTATTCCTGTCATGATATACACCGATCTATCCCTCTCATGTGGGAGAGGTGTTGCTTGATTGGAGCTCAAACAGTTGAACAACAGATTGTATTTCTTGTGACAATAGATGAGATCTCGGACTTGACTGACCAGATCAGTGAAGGCAGCAAGTGCATACACGAGTTGGAGAAGTTGAAGAAGAACCTAGAACAGGAGAAGAGCGAGGTCCAGGGAGCACTGGCCGAGGCTGAGGTAGGTACACGTCAAAGCTCGAAACGAGGAAAATGGCAAAGAGAGAACAGCTTGAGTCGCTCATGCTCCTAGTCATGTCAATATTGGGAGTCATAGTCAGTCTTGCAGCATTCAAAATTTGCCTTGGCTATCCAACTTGCTTATCCAGCCATTCGCACTTGCCTGCTCCTAGACCATATCCCTCAAAACCTTTCCTATCTGTCTTTGAACCATTGTAATTCTACCTGCCTTTACCACTTCTTCTGGTCACGTGTTCCATATAGGCATTACCCTCTGTGTCAAGTTATTTTGAAAAACCTGCCCATTTGCACCACAGCTCTGGTGGCAGAGGATGATGGTGATCCGGCCGCTGTCCCATATTCTTCATTTATTCATTTTTCAGGATGTCGGTCATCATGTATTAATCATTCTTTGTTGCCTTTGACAAGCTTCCTTTGAGAACTGCTACAGTAACTCTTATGAGCAGACTTCAAGTACTGTTGGGTCGGAGGTTGCAGGAGTTAGATCTGGTAACAATGAAGGAATGGAGAAATGTTTCTAGTTTTGGGGCTGAGGAGAGGAGGCATCAGATGGAGGCATCCTCTTTAGTTCTCTAATGCTTGCTGGCTGCAGAGGTTGGGAGCTACCAATTTGGCTTGGGAGCTACCATCAGAGTAAGTTGTAAGTGGTGCACAGGAAAGCCAATGTGCAGGATTGGTGCAGGGAGTGCAGGGTTACAGATGGGATGGCTGCACTATTCGGGCAGGCTGCACTGTTCTGAATGTTATTGAACATTTTGAATACTGCACTCAGCAGGTTGAGTGTATTTCACCAAGTTCCTGACTTCTAAATGATGGAAAGCCTTTGGAGTATCACTTCCCATTCCGTCCTGATCTGGTATTTATGTGTCTGGTACTCTGGTTAGTGGTCAATGCTAACCCCAAGGATGTTGGTTACAAAAGGGATTTGGTGATGGTAATGACATTAAATAACACGGATAGATGCTTTTTGAAGATTGTCATTGCTTGCCTCTATCAACCCATGCTGCATTATGTCAAGCTTGTGCTTCATTTGCTCATGAGCTGCATATTAAACATAGTGCAGTCATCAGCTAATAAGTGTGTGGTTTGCAAGTTCTTCCTGTGGCTGTGAGACTTTTCACCAGATGTTCCAGTTTCCTCTCACACCCCTTCGATATGCTTAAGAAGGAACTGCAGATGCTGGAAAATCGAAGGTACACAAAAATGCTGGAGAAACTCAGCGGGTGCAGCAGCATCTATGGAGCGAAGGAAATAGGCAACGTTTCGGCCCGAAACGTTGCCTATTTCCTTCGCTCCATAGATGCTGCTGCACCCGTTGAGTTTCTCCAGCATTTTTGTGTACCTTCAATATGCTGATAGGTTATATGGTCACTATCAATTCTTCTTAACTGACAAAAGAGTTAACGGGCATGTGAGAGTTGTAGTTGCTGGCTATAAAGAGATTGGACCTGCGTGGATATGCCCATTGGAACCAGCATGGAACCAATGGGCTGAGTGGTCACCCTCTGTGCCATTAATATTTGACCTGACAGGTATTTAAGAACGTAAACAGATGGGGAAGATGCTTCCACTTGTAGGCATTCGCAACCAGGAAGCTTAAACACAAACTAACAACATCAATAGGAATTTGGGAGGAATTTCTTTCCACAGAGTAGCAACAATGCAGAACTTGTGCCCATGGGACGGATGGCAAATTGAAATTCATTAAAATGTTAAAACCTATAAAACATTTAAGAATATTTGAATGTGAAAGTAGCAGCCTGCAGCAACGTGTGGGGAGTCTGGCAAGGTACAAGAGTGAGACGTGCCAGGGCAGTGAGAACAGATGGGCTCACAGTGGGTCAGCAACCAACACATGCTTTTCATTTGTTCCAAGGGTGCCCTTGAACATGAGGAAAGTAAAACTATGAGGATCCAACTGGAACTGTCACAAACCAAAGCAGAACTAGAGCGAAAACTGGCAGAAAAGGATGAAGAGATTGAAAGTTTAAGGTGAGCGGGATGTTTTTGGCCTATTCTGTAGAAAGTGAACCTAACACGTCACACACGTGACCAGACGTCATTGCGTCAAGTAATACATTCAAAAATTATTGTAAGAGATGAATCTTATTCATTGCTATTTACAGAACTATAATGCATGTCTGCTAAAGATATGAACGTTCTAGTAGCTTTTTAAAATTCAGAGTTTGCAAGATGCTGCCGTGTGATGTCACACATGTGACCAGTCATATTTTACCTCTGACCCTAAACAAACATTGTCAGCATAACATACAAAAATTTCACTTGACTGAAAAAAATGAATCATATATATAGTACAAAACAATATACTTGTAATGCTTTCAGAATTAGAAGAGATGCTTTCCACAATGTTTCATCTTTTAGGTCACACACGTGACTAAGAAAGGGCCTTTTGTAGATGTATTAGTTCTTTTGCTTGGTGTGTTAAAACAAATTGGTTAAGATGCTAAAACCTTAGGCCACATGGGGAGTATTGTGTGTAGTTCAGGTCATCCCATTACAGGGAGGATGTGAAGGCTTTAGAGAGGGTGCCGAAGAGATTTACCACAATGCCGCTGGATTGGGAGGTATTAGCTATAAGTAGTTTGCACAGAGAATGGTGGGTGCCTGGAGCGTGTTTCCAAGAGTGGTGGTGGAAGAAGATATAATGGCATTTAAGCGGCTTTCAGATAAACATATGAAAATACACGGAATAGTGGGATATGGAGCATGTGCGGGCAAAGGGAGTTAACGGGATCATATTCAGCACAGATATGGTGGACTGAAGGGCCTTCTCCTGCATTGTATGGTTCTGTATTATGTATTATGTGCAGGGACAGGCAATTTAGACCAGGTTGAGAGGGAAACAAAACTACGTGATGGGAAAAACTGGAAGAACCAGGCTGGAGCAGAGAGAAAACAAGTGCACAGGGAGTGTACCTGGGTGTTCTATGTGTGTCGTAGACTATCCAGGTGGAATAGGATATGTTGTACTTCTATTTAATGTTTAGCCTCACCTTGACAATGGACAAGACCAAGGGCTGACAGGTCGATGTGGGAATGGCAAGATGAGCTAAAATGGCCTGTAAGGACAAGATGGTTATTGTGGGCAGAGCAATTGATAATCTGTCTCCATCCAAATTCCCAGCATACTGTAGACCCCAAGATCAGGGGATTCCTGCATGTTCATACACAGAGCTTTTGTTTCCTTTAAAAAAAAAAAGTAGTGTTATAATTGATTTACCATCCACGTCTATTGTCTTTTGATGGTCATTTCAGACGTAACCACCAGCGAGCCCTGGAATCCATGCAGTCAGCTCTGGATTCTGAGACCAAGGCAAGAAATGAGGCGCTGAGGTTGAAGAAGAAGATGGAAGGAGATCTGAATGAGCTGGAAATCCAGCTGAGCCATGCCAACAGGCAGGCAGCCGAATCCCTGAAGATGCTGCGAATTGTCCAAGCTCAGATCAAGGTAAGTTGAACACATGGTGGGAAATTATCAGGAAACAAACACATGTAAACCTACAGAGGAATTCTAACTCTACCATTTAGTTTCATTCAGCTTGTGTTATTTAAGATGCCTGACCCAGAACTCCAGGTCAGTGACGGTTATATAAATGTGTCTTCATGTAGGATATCCAACTGGAACTGGATGAAACAAGTCGACAGAACGATGATTACAAAGAGCAACTGGCAGTTGCTGAACGCCACAGTAATCTGTTGCTGGCAGAGGTTGGGGAACTACGGGCGGCTCTGGAACAGTCCGAGAGAAGTCGGAAACTAGCAGAGCATGAATTACTGGAGGCAACAGAGAGAGTGAACTTGCTGCACTCACAGGTGAAGAGTGGACTTGTGCATCTGACTGTGGACACGCATTTAAAAATGAGCTTGGAAGGCTGCTGGTGATTAGAGAAAGTAACAATCTCTTCCTTTGCCTGTGTTTAGAACACTGGTCTGATAAACCAGAGGAAGAAGCTGGAAACTGACATTACCTATCTGAGTACTGAGGTAGAAGAAGCAGTGCAAGAGTGTCGGAATGCAGAAGAGAAAGCTAAGAAGGCAATAACCGATGTAAGTATTATAACCATATAACAATTACAGCACGGAAACAGGCCATCTCGACCCTTCTAGTTCGTGCCGAACACGTATTCTCCCCTAATCCCATATACCTGCGCTCAGACCATAATCATCCATTCCTTTCCCGTCCATATAACTATCCAATTTATTTTTAAATGATAAAAACAAACCTGCCTCCACCACCTTCACTGGAAGCTCATTCCACAGCCACCACTCTCTGAGTAAAGAAGTTCCCCCTCATGTTACCCCTAAACTTCTGTCCCTTAATTCTCAAGTCATGTCCTCTTGTTTGAATCTTCCCTACTCTCAGTGGGAAAAGCTTATCCACGTCAACTCTGTCTATCCCTCTCATCATTTTAAATACCTCTATCAAGTCCCCCCTTAACCTTCTGCGCTCCAAAGGTGTATTGAGGCCTCGATAGCGCAGGTTGTTTGATGAGTGATCGGATCACTGAGACATACAAAAATATCAATGGATTAAGAAGTGATTTCCTTAAACTGAAGAGTCTAAAGAAGGCTATGGTTCCATAATTCCCAGTGAGAGGAAGAATTATTTTATTCTATAGATTATTAAATTCTCTGTACCAAAGGACTCTGGATGCTGAGTCATCGAGTATATTCAAAGCTGAGATGCAAAGATTTTAGAATCAAGGCCAATTAGAAGATATGGGAATCTAGTTGAATCTAGCCAGCCATAATATGATGGACAGCCGTACAGACAGATAGATAGATGGTCAGCCAAAAGATGAATGATGGTGGAGCAGACGTTCTCTTGTACATGAAGTCATACACCATTTACTAAAAAAAAGGCCAGAGGTCCTTGAGATGTATGAGTGGGAAAATATAAAATAAAATATTGGGTGCATGATGCATTCCAGTAAAACTGGCTGAATATAACAAACTTAACAGGGAAACAATGAGATTTATGAGAAGCAAATTGTAATAAACACAAGGATTCCAACAATCTTTTATAAGCATGGAATAGTATGCAAGTTAGGGATGGGTGGATCAATTTAGTATTACGTTAGCAATGGATGCACAGAGAAGGGAGGCATAGCTCAAGTACTAAATATGTGCTTTGTATTTATCTTTACCAAAAAAGATGCTGCTGTACAAATCTCAGTAGATGTAGATAGTACAGATAAGGATGGGATGAAAATTAGATAAGGTAGCAATTGTGAAAGACTGGCTATGTTTATAGTAACATAGTCAAGTCACAATATCCAAATGGGATATATCCTAGATTTCCCAGGGAGGTGGCTAGAGGTGCAGAAAGGCTTTGTGATCTTGGGATCCATTCTTTGTAGTTGGTCCAGTTGGGTTTGTGGTCATGGAGAAGCCAGGGTTTGATGGCAGAGACTTGGAGTTCAGTGAAACCAGGTGCTGTACTTTCAACATCCTTCCATCGCTTTGCTGATAATTGAGACTGATTAGTTAAGAGTGAAACTAATTGTATTTTGTTGTAATGTTTATTAATAGGACACACCTGGGCAACTTTCCAACTTGTTAGGTAGATGCCAGTGTAATAATGCTACTGGAAACACAGACTATGGCTAATTCTGCAGATAGAGCTACAACATTTTAATGGCATTTGGTCAGAATAGGAAAGAGTAGAGAGATATCGACCTAATGCAGGAAAATTAGGTTAGTGAAGATGCGCGATGCCTTAGCCACCATGACACTGACAGCATGGACATAAAGGTCCAGTTTCTGTGCTTTTTGATTCCATGATTCAGATCTTCAGTAATGCAACTATTTGCAGAGTAGCAGGGGAATGGGACCAATGAGATCCATGGCCACCTTCCGAGACCCAACAATTGTAGAAAACCACAATTCGAAGGGCAAAAAGTGCAGCTTGAATTTTGAGAAATGCAGTCACAGAACAGAGACAAGGAGTGAAGCCAGCTGCAAATTTACAGAAGGCTGCGAAGGCTCCACTGCCAAGTTAACTTGAATTTGGATTCCACAAATTGTATTACAATATCTACATCAAAGATTATATTTATATAATGTGTACACATTAACAGCCATACAAGTGTAGGTAGAACCTCCAAGCCGTTAACCTACCTGTGGTTTCAGGTTTAGATAGTGGTTCTCCACAGCTGACTATTGTATCTCAAATGATGGGTGGGTTAAATAGACCTTCATGATCCACCGGTTAATGATAATCAATCATTATGAATTTCAATCAACCAGTGCCAGAACTTCAAATTTGTAAATGTTCCATTTGCAGCTTTAATAGTACATTAGTGACTGGATTTAAGTTTGTGATTAATGGTTTGCAGGCTGCAATGATGGCAGAGGAACTGAAGAAGGAACAGGACACCAGTGCACACCTGGAAAGGATGAAAAAGAACATGGAACAGACAACAAAAGATTTACAGCTACGTCTGAATGAAGCTGAACAGATTGCACTTAAAGGAGGCAAGAAACAAATACTGAAGCTCGAGACCAGAGTAAGTAACACAGGAGGGGTAGAGAGCTTTCCACCCAATGTATGTGCTTCTGTGGCTCTGGTTTGCCAGGTGCAGGAACTGGCTACAGTTCACCTGGTCTTTGTGAAATGAGGCCTTGAGACCAATCAGAATCAGAGCATCAGGTAAGACTAAGAGCAGGAAAGTTAACTGGGCAGAATCCTGACGCCAGAGCATAGCCGACTCCCAGTCGCAAGGAGTCCACATGAAGTCAGAGGACAGGAGTTTTCTGTGGCAGTGTTGGCAGTGGGGGTTGTTGGGAATTTCCACCTCATCCCTTTCACAGAAAGCATATAAAGTTCCATGCTCTGCACTGTCAAATATTAATTTTGGCTTAAGAATCATAATGTCATTTGACAAACTATAGTGAGCTGTGAAATCCAGGTTAATGCAGCTTCTGTGCTGGTGACTGGTAGATAACTGGGCCCAGTGATTACCTGGCATCCACTCTACCAGTCACCTGCCGTGGAATCTAACATTGATTTTTTTTAAATTGTAAACATTGTTGCAAAGACATCAGCTCAAGGGGGAGTGCACCTGTGAGCTTTGTTTGGCAGCCTGTGAAAATTCTATGTTGATATCTCTCTTGGATTCACTCAGCCCAACAAGGTTGATCCATGTGTGTTTTACGTAAATATACAGGTGTAACATGTTCTTGTTGTGTCGCATGGATATTCATGCTCGTTACACGTGTAAACTTTCAATATTTCAGTCAGGCCAAAGGCAACCTTGGTGGAAGGAGGTCTTGTATAATTATTAAGGTGCTTTGATTCACAATAAGATGGCCCCCATCAGTTCAGTCAGACTCAGTTTAATCTATACAATTTATTTCTGCATGTCACAATCCACTTTGAGTGAAAGATAGCCCCATCTGAATGTCGTGAGCTCCAAGCCATTTGTAAGTGCTTCCATGGCATTGCTATTCCAAAAGCCTTTAACCTGTGGCCTAGTCCCTTTATTTATTTCATTTAAAAAGATAGCACTAGGATCCAGGGTAGATTATCTGGCTGTTTGAAACTGCCCTGTCCTTCTCCAAGATCAGGATAGATTTTATACCTCAGTACTGTTTGTCCACTATCCCAGTTTCTCTCAGTTTTCTTGGTTTCCAGAAATCCTGGTGTCAATTACAAAAAAAAAAATTTAACCCCCATCCTTCATTTCTTTGCCTTTTATATTAGTTAACTAAAGATGTTAAAAGAAACATTTTAAAATCAATTTTCTAGAAAGATGATTAAAACTGATGTCAGCGTGACCAAACCCTGACTCATTTTCTCGTTTACCAGGCGAGGGAACTGGAGTCTGAGCTGGAGTCCGAACAGAGGAAAAATTCAGAGTCATTGAAAGGCCTGCGGAAGTACGAGCGGAGGATCAAAGAACTGGCCTACCAGGTACAGTAGCAGGAGAAATGGTGCTGAACCATGAGAATCTTCACCACCCTCCAAACTGTTGCAGTGTTTCTGTACAAGGAACCTAAATCAGTTATCTTTTCCCAATATCCCTCAGAATATCAGGCCTACTAATCTCAAATAAAAAATATTGCCAAAGATCTCACATCAAACTTCCTTACAGCATTCTGACAAGATGCGTTTAGTTTATCACTCCGAGCTGCAGACTCCCACACCAATGGAAACTTCCATCTAATCCATCACTGAATTTTGTGGAATCTTTTGGAATAAAGTTTCAAAAACTCAGTTCAGGGACATGAATGCGAGTAGTTCTCCAATAATCTATTATTCGCTGTGCACATTGGCTAACTGTTGCAAAGTCTGCCTGGTATCTTGAGGGAAATTAAAATTTTGAAAACTTCCACAACTGCCTAAATTCTGATTTTATCTAATTATTCCCAAGTAAATTAAGGTTAAATTCAGGTTGTGTTTGGTAAACCAAAATGAAAATTCTTCCAAGTTTAAGAAATCTGAATCTACAGAAGATGGCGGTCTGTGGAAAATTCATCAATGCTAATCTACTCCTGCAGTGTCTGGCCAAATGCTTCACACTGTGATTCACTTTAGCTTCTGCATTCCTAAACTGATAGTCCCTCCCCATTCGTCTATTCCAATCAACAGTCTGCCCTACTGGCAACTATTGTTTCTCTGGGCCCCAATTATCTGAAAACAGAAAATACTGGGAATCCTCTGCAGATCAGGCAGCATCTGGAGAGGCGAAAAAACAGAATCAACAGAAATACTATAAAACTCTCAGCTTGTTGACCTGGGATTCTGCAATATCAGCTACTATATGTAGGAACTATAAAAAGGACCAGCCCGCAGAACCCTCAGGCCTGCTCTGGCATTCCCTAATATGATCACTTATTATACATATTTCAGGTTGATGATCTCTGCCAGAGATCTGGACACAGAGTTGCCAATCCAAAACCTTAACTTGCTCTCCTCAATAGTTGCCGACTTGCTGACTACTTCAACATTTTTCATTTGAAATTCTGGTATCTGCATGTTTTTTTTCTTCACCTCAAACATCGACAGCTATATATAACCATATAACAATTACAGCACGGAAACAGGCCATCTCGGCCCTACAAGTCCGTGCCGAACAATTATTTTCCCTTAGTCCCACCTGCCTGCACTCATACCATAACCCTCCATTCCCTTCTCATCCATATGCCTATCCAATTTATTTTTAAATGATACCAAAGAACCTGCCTCCACCACTTCCACTGGAAGCTCATTCCACACAGCTACCACTCTCTGAGTAAAGAAGTTCCCCCTCATGTTACCCCTAAACTTGTCCCTTAATTCTGAAGTCATGTCCTCTTGTTTGAATCTTCCCTATTCTCAAAGGGAAAAGCTTGTCCACATCAACTCTGTCTATCCCTCTCATCATTTTAAAGACCTCTATCAAGTCCTCCCTTAACCTTCTGCGCTCCAGAGAATAAAGACCTAACTTATTCAACCTTTCTCTGTAACTTAATTGTTGAAACCCAGGCAACATTCTAGTAAATCTCCTCTGTACTCTCTATTTTGTTGACATCCTTCCTATAATTGGGCGACCAAAATTGTACACCATACTCCAGATGTGGTCTCACCAATGCCTTGTACAATTTTAACATTACATCCCAGCTTCTATACTCAATGCTCTGATTTATAAAGGCTAGCATACCAAAAGCTTTCTTTACCACCCTATCTATGAGATTCCACCTTCAAGGAACTATGCACGGTTATTCCCAGATCCCTCTGTTCAACTGTATTCTTCAATTCCCTACCATTTACCATGTACGGCCTATTTTGATTTGTCCTGCCAAGGTGTAGCTCTATTTAGAAAATCATAAAATGTCCACCTCTGCAGATTATTTCAGTTTTACACCAGTCTTGTAGAATGCTATTTGACTGACCTCAGAACAATGAGGATCACAGTTCACATCAGTAGATGCAAAGTGTTATACATTCATCCAAGGAAGGGAGATGTGGTTATAACCTGCCAACTGTTTTGCTCAGGGTGAGGAGGACAGGAAGAACATTGTTTGTATGCAAGACCTCATTGATAAACTCCAGCTGAAGGTCAAGAGCTACAAGCGCCAGGCAGAGGATGCGGTGAGTTAGCTGCACTTTGCATCCTTATCACGTTCCTGCACATTTCTGCCTCCAAATAACCAGCCTGCGTGTTTCATTACAGGAGGGAAACTCCAGCACAAGCATCTCCAAGTTCAGGACCCTGCAGCGTGAACTGGATGATGCCGAGGAGCGGGCTGATATTGCAGAATCCCAGGTCAACAAGCTGAGAGTAAAAACCAGGGACATCAAGGTATGAACGACAACAGGCAGCCCCATCCTGGCTGGGTGGTCCAATCAATACACCAAGTGTGCGGAAGATCCAACGTATCTGGATCATTTAGTGTATTTGAATTCACCATGAATATAGAGTAGTCATGGAGACTGAACATAGGACAGCACTGGAACAGACCCTTTGGCCCAGTGTCTGTGCCAAACATAATACCAAGTTAAACTATTCCCTCTGCCTGCACGCGATCCACGTCCCTACATATTCACATCTTACACTAGAAAGCTCTTAAACAGCACTGTCGTTTCTGCCTCCACCACCTCCTCTGGCAGAACACTTCAGGCCCCCACCACCCTCTTATGTAAAATAAATTGCCCCGCACATCTCCTTTAAACCTCTCTCTCACACCTTAAAGCTATGCTCTCTAGTATTTGACATTTCCACCTGGGAAATAGATCCTGACTGTCTACTCTATCTACGCTTCTCATAAATTTATAAACTTCTATCAGGTCTCCCCTTAGTATTTGATACTCCAGAGAAAACAATCCAAGTTTGTCCAAACTCTTGTAGCCAATACAATTTATTCCTGGCAGTATTTTGGTAAACCTCTTCTACACCCTCGCCAAAGCCTCCACATCCTTCTTGTAACAGAACGACCAGAACTGCACAGCATATTCCAAATGCAGCCAAACCAAAGAGCTATCAAGCTGCAACACTTCCTGACTCTTGCACTCAGTGGCCTGACCCATGAAGGCAAGCACACCATACACCTTGTACATGGAATTTAATCCTGTTAAATGTGATATGATGCACTCTGGGAGGATTAATGAGGATGCATCGTTCACAGCGAATGGCAAACGCAAGGCCATAGAGAACAGAGTGACCTTGATGTACAAATCTAAGCATTGTTGAAGGTGGCAGCACAGATGGGATACTGATACACTCATGTTGCAAAATCTAACAGCAGTGATTATGTTTCAGAACAACTAAATTCTATGTGGGGTGGTGACCCCGACTCCAGTAACTTCTCATTAATACTTAAACAATGCCGCCTTTGTCTCCCTCACAGTCCAAGAGAGTTCAATGCGATGTTCAGGAACAGTGCCTTCTCTAAGCATTTTGCACACATACAACTCAATATTGAATTCAGCATTTTCAGATAGTCTTTCTTGTTCCACAACCGGTCAATTTGGATGTACCATCATATCCTGTAGCAAGTGGCTGAATGGGAGATGCCAGAGAGTAATGGTGGATGGTTGTTTGTCAGGTTGGAGGCCAGTGACTAGTGGGGTGCCATAGGGATCTGTGTTGGGTCCACTGTTGTTTGTCATGTACATCAATGATCTGGATGATGGTGTGGTAAATTGGATTAGTAAGTATGCAGATGATACTAAGATAGGCGGGGTTGTGGATAATGAAGTAGATTTTCAAAGTCTACAGAGAGATTTATGCCAGTTGGAAGAGTGGGCTGAAAGATGGCAGATGGAGTTTAATGCTGATAAGTGTGAGGTGCTACATCTTGGCAGGACAAATCAAAATAGGACATACATGGTAAATGGTAGGGAATTGAAGAATGCAGGTGAACAGAGGGATCTGGGAATAACTGTGCACAGTTCCCTGAAAGTGGAATCTCATGTAGATAGGGTGGTAAAGAAAGCTTTTGGTGTGCTGGCCTTTATAAATCAGAGCATTGAGTATAGAAGTTGGGATGTAATGTTAAAATTGTACAAGGCATTGGTGAGGCCAATTCTGGAGTATGGTGTACAATTTTGGTCGCCTAATTATAGGAAGGATGTCAACAAAATAGAGAGTACAGAGGAGATTTACTAGAATGTTGCCTGTGTTTCAGCAACTAAGTTACAGAGAAAGGTTGAACAAGTTAAGGCTTTATTCTTTGGAGCGCAGAAGGTTAAGGGGGGGACTTGATAGAGGTCTTTAAAATGATGAGAGTAGGGAAGTTTCAAAAAAGGGGACATGACTTGAGAATTAAGGGACAGAAGTTTATGGGTAACATGAGGGGGAACTTCTTTACTCAGAGAGTGGTGGCTGTGTGGAATGAGCTTCCAGTGAAGGTGGTGGAGGCAGGTTCGATTTTATCATTTAAAAATAAATTGGATAGTTATATGGACGGGAAAGGAATGGAGGGTTATGGTCTGAGCGCAGGTATATGGGACTAGGGGAGAATACGTGTTCGGCACGGACTAGAAGGGTCTAGATGGCCTGTTTCCGTGCTGTAAATTGTTATATGGTTATATGGTTATTAGCTCAGCTGTTTCCTCTCCAGATACAGACTGACCTGCTGGGCATTTCCAGCATTCTTTTGTTTTAGATTCCAGTAACTTGTGGTCTACATTAAGCTTAACTAGCTTCTCCTATTTTGTATATTTCTACTAATGCGACTTGAATCAGTCATGAATGTGTTGGATTATCCAATCTCAAAAATGCTTCCCACACACTTCTTTTGAACCTTTATTCTATTGGAGTTAATACCATCACAGTTTACAAATCTGCCCCCACATCAGTTTTCTGAACATTCTTTCAAAAGTCCCGAATTGTTCAAGACTATAGACATTAATCGACAATCTACATCAATCCCATTTACAAACTTCTATTTTTCTAAAGTCCTGCTTTATAAATTCCAAAGGCCAAGAAAGTGGGTGGTGATTGAGATTATGACTTAAGTCACTCGGAAGTAGGATGAACCACCACCACTTGCACCGAGAGCCAGTGATGGCCATGCCCTTCCCATTTGCAGTTCGGCAGGGAGGCCACTGGTTCTTCTGTGTTCTAATGTGTTCTCTCTCTCTCTCTTCATCCACCCCACCCCAATGTAGCATGAAGAGTGAAAGACCTCAAGGATCATCCGACTCTGCAACTTCTGCTCTTTTGTTTCTATGTAGAGTTAGTACTCCAAATCCTGTGTGAATAAAGCAAATTGTGACTTCATCTTGGGGCTAATTCTTTCCAATTGAACCATTCTACAGTGCCCTCCATAATGTTCAGGACAAAGACCCATCATTTATTTATTTGCCTCTGTACTCCACAATTTGAAATTTGTAATAGAAAAAATTCACATGTGGGTAAAGGGCACATTGCCAGATTTTATTAAAGGTCATTTTTATACATTTTGGTTTCACCATGTAGAAATTACAGCGGTGTTTATACATAGTCCCCCCATTTCAGGGCACCATAACGTTTGGGACAGCAATGTCATGTAAATGAAAGTAGCTATGTTTAGTATTTTGTTGCATATCCTTTGCATGCAATGACTGCTTGAAGTCTGCGATTCACGGACATCACCAGTTGCTGGGTGCCTTCTCTGGTGATGCTCTGCCAGGCCTGTACTGCAGCCATCTTTAGCTTATGCTTGTTTTGGGGGCTAGTCCCCTTCAGTTTTCTCTTCAGCATATAAAAGACATGCTCAATTGGGTTCGGATCAGGTGATTGACTTGGCCACTCAAGAATTGACCTTTTTTAGCTTTGAAAAACTCCTTTGTTGCTTTAGCAGTATGTTTAGGATCATTGTCTTGCTGTAGAATGAACCACCGGCCAATGAGTTTTGAGGCATTTGTTTGAACTTGAGCAGATATGACATGTCTATACACTTCAGAATTAATTATGCTACTACCATCAGCAGTTGTATCATCAATGAAGATAAGTGAGCAAGTACCTTCAGCAGCCATACATGCCCAGGCCATAACACCCCCACCACCGTGTTCCACAGATGTGGTATGCTTTGGATCTTGGGCAGTTTCTTCTCTCCTCCAAACTTTGCTCTTGCCATCGCTCTGATACAAGTTAATCTTAGTCTCATCTGTCCACAAGATCTTTTTCCAGAACTGTGGTTGCTCGTTTAAGTATTTCTTGGCAAACAGTAACCCGGCCATCCTATTTTTGCGACTAAACAGTGGTTTGCATCTTGCTGTGTAGCCTCTGTATTTGTCATGAAGTCTTCTGCGGACAGTGGTTTCTTTATTATGGATAATTCTTTATTATAGATTATTTTCTTTATTAGTTTCTTTATTATAGATAATTCTTCTGTCATCAGCTGTGGAGGTCTTCCTTGGCCTGCCAGTGCCTTTGCGATTAGTAAGCTCACCAGTGCTCCTTTTCTTCTTAATGATGTTCCAAACAGTTGATTTAGGTCACACTAGGGTTTGGCTGATGTCTCTAAGTTTTATTCTTGTTTCTTATTCTCATAATGGCTTCTTTGACTTTCATTGGCACAACTTTGGTCCTCATGTTGATAAACAGCAATAAACGTTTCCATAAGTGATGGAAAGACTGGAGGAAAGACTAGGTGCTGAGGGCTCTCTTATACCTGCATTAAGGAGGCAATTAAATACACCTGAGCAATTACAAAACACGTGTGAAGCCATGTATCCCAAACATTATGGTGCCCTGAAATGGGAGGACTATGTATAAACACAGCTGTAATTTCTACATGGTGAACCCAAAATGCATTAAAATACCATTTATTACAATCTGATAATGGGCACTTTAACAACATATGATTTTTTTCTATTACAATTCTCAAATTTTAGAGTATAGAGGCAAATAAATAAATGATGGGTCAGTCCAAAACATTATGGAGGGTGCTGTATGAACTGTTCTCTGTTCATGCCCGCTGAATGGCATAGAGAGGAAGCATTTTAGTGGCAGAGGATCAGTCAATGGGAAAAGAAGCAACGAAAATACCCAAATCACCTCACTTTAACATTAACCACACTGAGGCAATAATTGATCGTACGCACAGGACAATGCATTCTCTGCCAATGACTTTCCTGTATTTTTATAGAACCCATATCAACTAATAGATCTATAGCATAATAAAACTAAGCTCAAATAAATGTAGTGTGATAAAGAAGGGATATAACTGAAGGCAAAATGACTCATCTTAACTCGGTTTCTTCAGATGGTAGACACAAAATGCTGTAGTAACTCAGCAGGTGAGGCAGCATTTCTGGAGAGAAGGAATGGGTGACATTTTAGGTCGAGACCCTCCTCAGTTTGTATTTCTTCAGGTTCAGTTAAAGGTGAGGAACGGATAAGTTTATGTCATAGGAGCAGAATCAGGTCATTCGGCCCATTGAGTCTACTCGACCATTTAATCATGGGTGATCTATCTTTCCCTCTCAACCCTATTCTCTTGCCTTCTTCCCATAACCCGTTGACACCCGTACAAATCAAGATTCTGTCAATCTTTGCCTTAAAAATACCCAGTGATTTGGATTCCGCAGCCATCCGTGGCAATGAATTCGAGATTCACCTAAATTGATTCACCTAGATTGACTTAAAAAAAAAATTCAGATCTGCTTTATAAAGGTACGTCCTTTTATTCTGAGACTATGCCCTCTGGTCCTAGACTCTCCCACTTGTGGAATCATCCTCTCCATATCCACTCTATCCAGGCCTTTCACTATTTGTCATATTTGAAAGATATAACCCCCTCATCCTTCTAACACCAGCGAGTGCAGACCCAGTGCCGTCAAACACTCATCATATGTTAAGTCACTCATCCCTGGGATTATTCTCATAAACCTCCTCTGGACCCACTCAAATGCCAGCACATCCTCCTCGGATACGGGACCCAAAACTGCTCACAATACACCAAATGCGGTCTGACCATTACCTTAAAGGCTCAGCATTACATCCTCTTTTTTATATTCTAGTACTCGTGAAATAAATGCTAACATTGCATTTGTCTTCCTTACTACTGATTCAAATTGCCGATTAACATTTAGGGAATTCCAGCACCACACCTGCAGCTTCCGAATCCTCTTCCTATTTCGAAAATAGTCAATGCCTTGCAAGGTGAAATATAAAATTCACTCATTCATCCAAGAAAACAAACTCCTGGACCCACCGAACACTCACCTCTGCGCATCTAACTTTATTCTTCCAACATTTCCATTAACTATCCCAGATTCTATCAATCACTTACCTCGATGGCTAGAGGAAATTTACAGCAGTCAATTAAATGACCAGCACACACCTCTTTGAGGGTGTGGGAAGAATGTGTAGACTCCACACAGACAGCTCTGGGGGTCAGGATTGGACCAGTGACAGGCGCTGCGAGGCTCACTTTATCCACAATATCTTGCAAACTACTGCCCTGAGAGGCACAGAATATAATCCAGTGAACTTGATGTTTTTCAAACAGCACTCTTTATGAAACATTTAATAGGATGCAAGTGGACATAAAAGTCAGGTTTATTTCCAATTATTTTATAGAAAGATTATACAAACTCCATTCCAATAATAGTCAATAACAGCCAAGACCCATTCCCTTTTCATTATTAAAATTTGAAATAAAAAGGAAATGATGTACTTTCAAATACGATATTATCTCCCCAAAAATTCTTGCTCATTCTCCACACCTGATATTGGTCCAGTTGACAGGGACTCAGTGTAATAGAGAATGATCCGTCTTTACTGAATTCCACTTTAAAGATACTTTGACACACTTCTTTTAATCTATGAAGAAATAGACTACAATTGAACATTCACATTGTGAAATCAAGGTAGCTGCAAGTGATTAAAAAGCAGCAGAGACATTTGGCAAGTGCTGCGTAACGTGTGGCCAGGGCTTAGATTAGTAAGAGACATTTAGAGGAACACAAATATCTTTAAGATCCAAGCAGTCAGTAATCCATTAAGCTAGCAATTCTCATCTTGCTTGGATAATATGTACCATGCCGTTTCAAGGTTCTGAAAAAAGAAACTTACACAATTGAGGGAGCCAAGATTTCAGGAAGAATGCAAGCCAATCGAGGTTAAAACAATAACTACAAAATATCTCAGATTAGGGGAGGGATTTCAGCTAGGCATAGACTAAATTGCACTCTGCTTGAGATGAGAGCAGCATACAAATACTATCTGTTCAAAAGGTCCAAAACAAACTTGTAAAATCCATGCAAGTAGCTCTGGTCATGACCCGTTAGTGTTATGGTACTTCATCAAGCCCAAAGGTTACAGGCTCACGTTTCAAGGCTAGTGCTGAGAATGCAGGAGTACCTTCAAGGGATTAAAACAGCTCATTGCCAATAAGCTTGTGAAACAGACCATCTTTATTAGTTATATAATTGTAGCCTCTGTGAGAAGGCCAAGAGTTGGGACATCAACAACCTACATATGATGCTGTGGCCAAGGGCAAACACCAATGCTTCTACTTCCTCAGAAAGCAGAGGAAATTCGGCAAACCTACAAATGCACCAAAGAAAGGATCCTATCCAGATGCATCACACCTTGGTCTACCCAAGATCATAAGAAATTGCAAAGAGTAGTGAACATAGCCCAGTCCATCACACAAGCCAGCCCTCCCTTCCATCTAAAATTCACACTGCTTTGGTGAAACACAAGGATCATTCAAACTCTAGTTTGTTTCCCTTCTTTGGCATTTCTGATGAAAGGTGATGGATCTGGAACGGTAACTGTCTCCACAAATGCTGCCTGACCTGTTGAGCTTTTCCAACATTTTTGTTTTTATTTCAGTTTGTGTACAGACCAGCTCAGCAAGAGGTTCGAATACAAGGGTTGGTTTGGGATTCTAAAAAGATGCAAGTTAAATGAACAAAGCAGATCAATTACACAGTGATTGCATGACCAGGCACCAGGCTCACCAGTACAAGTAAACTGTTCACTGATGGGACAACATGTAGGCTTATTCATTGGCAAAAATTGCAGTTTAGGCCCAGGAAAGAAATTAGACTTTTTAATCATATGATTCGATTCACTGGGTGCACTAATATCAATGCAATAGGGAAACTCAGACAAGCTAGAACATGAGATTGGAACTCCTCAGATTGCGGATTGTCTTTATTGATCTTGTGCAGTTCTATCCTGATCGACAGATCTGCAACCACCAGAATCTTCCCTTTGTAAAGACCATAATACGTAATCTATTCTTCCAAAGAGCAAGAATAGAGAATAAACAACTTACACCATATCCACTTGACTGAAATCCTTATGACACTGAGTTGTGATGTTTAACGTTACAGGTCAACTATCAACCCAGTAATTTCCCATGGTTTTATAAACTGCACTAACGTGGGCTCCATTAATCATTAGGAAAAAATACGTAAAGTGCTGGAGTAACTCAGTGGGTCAAGCAGCATATCTGGTGAACAGGGATAGGTGACGTTTCAGAGGCTGAAGGGTCCTGACCCAATATGGCACCTATCCATGTTTCACAGAGATGCTGCCTGACACACCGAGTTACTCCAGCACATCCTTGTGTTGATTAATCATTAGTTTAAACATACAGCTCACCAGTCTACTGGGTTTACATGGTCTTTTTCAACCATTCATCATTCCATTATCACCCAACAGAAGACAACCCTGTGGCTCAGGAAGTGTACCCAGTGATCAGCTGACCCACACAAACCAGGAAGAGTCCTGCAATATGCTCCGTCAGCTGATCACAGCCAAAGTGTATACTGTGGTCAGGGTGGGAACAAACGGCCAGGGAATGAATCCTGATCAGTATTTAATGCTTTTTGCTGGAAGTTAAATGACAGATCTTGCTTGGACTTTGAGGTTCACTCCCATCATTCAACTGACTGCTAAAACCCATTTTGGAATTTCAAACATGGGCAAAGTACTCCAGGGTGTCCAGCACCCGAGGGACTGAACTCTACGGAATCAGTGCCTTTGGGAAGGAAGTTGGCAAGAGAAAAAATAGATATGAAAATTATAGTTCTGTGTACATTACTTTTAGAAAATTAAACCAGCCCAGACTTGCTTTTTAAAAAAGCTAGAAGGGCATTCAATAAATTGTATGCCAATACCTAGGTGTAATTAGTACACTGTACAGTGCCCTCCATAATGTTTGGGACAAAGACCCATCATTTATTTATTTGCCTCTGTACTCCACAATATGAGATTTGTAATAGAAAAAAATCACATGTGGTTAAAGTGCTCATCTTTCCTCCAGTCTTTCCATCACCTTTGCAAACCTTTATTGCTGTTTATTAACATGGTAAAACCAAAAGTATAAAAATGACCTTTATTAAAATGTGACAATGTGCACTTCAACCACATGTGATTTTTTTCTATTACAAATCTCAAATTGTGGAGTACAGAGGCAAATAAATAAATGATGGGTCTTTGTCCCAAACATTATGGAGGGCACTGTATATATTATAAACTATGAGAATTTAATAAGCTGCACATGTACTGTTCAAGCAGATTCAAATACTCCAGGAGAAACAGATCATTCAAACTCTGCTAACTGCAACTTAGTTTTAACAAAGTCATGAAAATATTACTGTGAATGGAATATACCCATTTTAAACTCGCACTCGAGTTTCACACTGAAAGCTATTCTGTTGGCCACTTGCATCTTAACATGACCAGGAAGTTGCCAATTCACACACACTTGAAGTAGATGTTTAAAATAACAAATCAGAATGGGACATTAAAGAAAAATCCGATGTTAAACGTGCTCCTTCCTTTATACATTTAATCCAGGCAGTGCTGGCTCGTAGGCAGCTTTGACTTGTATCCAGTGACAGAACATTTCTCACCCTCCCACAGGCATAACAGATGGGTTCAGAAGCCCAAAGGATAGTAATCAAAGACAAAAGGCAGCAGTCCATGGTTAAAATAAAAGCATTTGCACCAATCACCAACCAGCTCTTGCACCTCCCAGCGTGTGCTGTGAATAAACAGACACCTGAATGCCATGGTATTGTGCTGAATCGTCAGATTGACAAAGCATCAGTCCAGTTGGTCTAAAAGGCCTACATTAGTCCTCACTGAAGTCTTTATCAACGCTCATGTAGGCTTTATCAATGTAGCTAATGATTGCACACGGGGCAGTCTGGTCTGGATGGAGCAGCAGTGAAACAGTCTCTTTCCAGTAACTGAAATGAATGCAGGAGCTCTGTGGGGAAACAAGATGGAAACCCAAATTATAAATAAATCAATCATTGATACACAGAAGATAGACACTGATAACTCCTCACTACTTTAGTCACTCTGTCCAAAGAGCAGCAATGGATACTGGTAGAGCCCAGGGTTCCAGAACCACAGGACACTGACCACATCCTGCAGCTTGGTGTTGGGGAACCAGTGGCCACTGGCCAACAGAAGGCAGGCCAGCTCTTTGTAAAGTTTCTCGCCAGACCATCCCTAACTCTGTCCTCGCTGCCCTCTCTAAGCAATTCCCCTTTGAAAGCCTCAATTACCTCTTTTCCATCAAGTTGAGATTCTTGACCTTGCCAGTCCCAGCACAAGAATGCCTCACTGCCCATGTAGTCCTTCATTCTGAATCTATGTCGCTGACGTTTGAATCCACAATTGAGATTTAATCCACATACACCCAACTCTTGGTTCCTGCAGTGCTCAGAACAAAGAGCAGTACAGCACAGGAGCAGGCCCTTCAGCCCACGATGTTGATACTGAACGTGATGCCAAATGAAACTAATCCCCTTGCCTGCACATGGTCAGTACCCCTCCACATCCACGTGCCCATCTAGAACCTCTTAAATGGCAGTCTATTCCAGCACCCAACTCCCTCTGTGTAAAATAATTTGCCCTGCACATCTTTACATGTTGCCCCTCTTGTCTTAAAGCTATGCCCTCTAATCTTTGACATTTCCGTTGTGGGAAAAAGGTTCCATCTGCTCTGTCTCCTGTTACGAATACAACTATCAAGTGGAAACAGCAAGGATGTGTCAATTATGGACGTCACGGATGGACATGTTTTTTTGGAGTTCAATTGAGGAAAGACTGGGTCTATCCTGCCTGGAGTGGTGGTGGTTAAGAGGGGACTCGGTTAAGTATGTTATGAGGGGCGTAGGAAGCCTTTCCTTTATCAGAGCTGAATAAAACTGGAAGACTCATGTTGAGAGGAAGGGGAAGAGATTCATGGAGGACTTTTCTTTCATCCTGAGAGAATGGTGGACACCTTTACTATTTAACAAATGATTTGATGAACACTGGATCATCCAGACATAACATGCTTGAGTGGTGGAGATAGGATTCATGCAGATGGGTGTGCAATGGTCAGCATGGACATGGTTGGCCAAATGGCCTGTTTCTATACTGATGGCATGACAATAGTGAGAAGCCACATGTTCAATCTCATGGCTGGAGAGGATCGTGGCATGAAATTCTGTAAAATTAAACTACATAAAAGAAAATATTCCATCAGTAATTTTACTCAAGTTAATTGATAAGGTAAGAGTTGCACGCCTCAGCTGTGGCCAGACTCACATTTTCCAGACAGGTGCTGTCCTTGTCTTTGTTGAGGTAATGTTCTTGCCAAAAGCGGAGCAAGTTGTGGAAATTGTTGAGTAGGAACCCTGGATATTTCTCCGAAAGCTCTTTCCCCCGCAGGGCATTCAGGTAAAATGGTAGCTTGCCCTTACGTCTGGCTAGCATCAGGATCACCAGGCTGGTGTTCAGGCAGCTGACATTTTCCTGAGTAGAAGAAACACTCTGCATAAGATGCATTACTTATCAACCTGCTTCCTCTGAATCACTTTTGAAGCAACCAAGAAACTCACATGTACGATCATCAGAGACAGTAATCAACATCAACAAATGAACATTGAAATGTGAACTTAGGAAGAATGATTATACAAAAGCGAACGTATTGTCACATAGCAAGATACAGTGAAAAACTTTGCTTTGCGTGTTATCCAGGAAGATCCAACAGGCAAAAGCGAAAAAGAGGGCAGAATATAGAGGTACAGAGAAAGTGCAAGCAGGTGCAATGAGATATAATTTATGTGCAAGTGATGAATAAAACTGATTGATTGATAGAATGCAAGATTGGGATACATCCTTAGCATATGAGAGTTGATAACAATGAAGAACTTGTTCCTGAATCTGTTTCCAACCTTGGTACCTACCGTCTACATGATGGGAAAGGGGAGGAGGAGGAGGAATGACTGTTTGCTGGCTGCTTTCATGAGTGTAGATGAGTTGATGGGGAGAGGCTGATTTGTAGGATGGTCTGAGCTGCTTCCACGAGTTTCTGCAGTCTTGAATAGACCCAACATTTGTGCGTGTAGTGAGAAAAGTCTCAGGCTCTAGCAAGATGTAGGTCAGTTGGAAAGTTATGTGGAACATTGGCAGATGGAATTTAATCACCTGTGAGGTGTTGCATTTTGGGAAGTCAAATAGGTGCAGGACAGGTACTGTGAATGGGGGACATGGAGAAATGCTGATGAGCAGAGTCCACAGTTCTCTCAAATTGACAACATGGGTTCATAGGATAGCAAAGGGCACACCCAATGCACGATTTCACACGTTAGTGTTTTGAATATTTATGTTAGGATGTTAAGTTGCAATTTTATAAAACTCTGGTTAGGCAGCGCTTTGAGTACAGTGTGCAGTTCTGGTCGCCACATGACAGGAAAGATGCGATTGCACTACAGAGAGTGCAGAGGAGATGCTGTCTGGATTGGAGAAGCGGGGCTTGGTTCCCCACGGGGTGACTTGATCGAGATATGGTTTATGTATAATCTACTTAGAATTTACTTTTTACGTTTTGTCTGAGGATATGTGCCTGCGATGTTGATGCAATCAGGCTCTTCATTGTACCTGTTCCCGACTATACTTGCGTATATTTATTTATTTGCCTCTGTACTATCACATGTGGTTAAAGTGCACAGTCAGATTTTAATAAAGGCCATTTTTATATATCTTGGTTTCACCATGTAGAAATTACAGCTGTGTTTATACATAGCCCCCCCCATTTCAGGGCACCATAATGTTTGGGACACATGGCTTCACAGGTGTTTGTAATTGCTCAGGTGTGTTTAATTGCCTACTTAATGCAGGTATAAGAGAGCTCTCAGCACCTAGTCTTTCCTCCAGTCTTTCCATCACCGTTGAAAACTTTTATTGCTGTTTATCAACATGAGGACCAAAGTTGTGCCAATGAAAGTCAAAGAAGCCATTATGAGACTGAGAAACAAAAATAAAACTGTTAGAGACATCAGCAAAACCTTAGGCGTACCGAAATTAACTGTTTGGAACATCATTAAGAAGATAGAGCACTGGTGAGCTTACTAATCACAAAGGGACTGGCAGGCCAAGGATGACCTCCACAGCTGATGACTTAAGAATTCTCTCTATAATAAAGAAAAATCCCCAAACACCTGTCCGACAGATCAGAAACACTCTTCAGGAGTCAGGTGAGGATTTGTCAATGACCACTATTCGCAGAAGACTTCATGAACAGAAATACAGAGGTTACACTGCGAGATGCAAACCACTGGTTAGCTGCTAAAATAGGATGGCCAGGTTACAGTTTGCCAAGAAGTACTTAAAAGAGCAACGACAGTTCTCGAAAAAGGTCTTGTGGACAGATGAGACGAAGATTAACTTATATCAGAGTGATGGCAAGAGCAAAGTATGGAGGAGAGAAGGAACTGCCCAAGATCCAAAGCATGCTACCTCATCTGTGAAACACGGTGGTGGGGGTGTTATGGCCTGGGCATGTATGGCTGCTGAAGGTACTGGCTCACTTATCTTCATTGATGATACAACTGATGGTAGTAGCATAATGAATTCTGAAGTGTATAGACACATCCTATCTGCTTAAGTTCAAACAAATGCCTCAAAACTCATTGGCCGGTGGTTCATTCTAGAGCAAGACAATGATCCTGAACATACTGTTACAAAGGAGTTTTTCCAAAGCTAAAAAAATGGTCAATTCTTGAGCGGCCAAGTCAATCACCCTGATCTGAACCGAATTGAGCATGTCTTTTATATGCTGAAGAGAAAACTGAAGGGGACTAGCCCCCAAAACAAGCACAAGCTAAAGATGGCTGCAGTACAGGCCTTGCAGAGCATCACCAGAGAAGACACCCAGCAACTGGTGATGTCCATGAATCGCAGACTTCAAGCAGTCATTGCATGCAAAGGATATGCAACAAAATACTAAACATGACTACTTTCATTTACATGACATTGCTGTGTCCCAAACATTATGGTCAGAGCTGCCAAGTTTTGTCAAAGCATTTCAGTATTCTAGTACCTGAAAATCAGTATTTTGCTGAGGAAATCAGTATTTTTACGCAGTGCCATTTTGCTGAATTTTTATTTTATTTTTTTATGTGCGGTCATACCCATGTAAGAGTACAAGAATGCACAACTTTGCTACCAATTGACATGCCTTCTATGCACCTTACTTGACAGTGCATTCATTGCAATCTCTTTGTATACTGCTGTTTGAACGGCGGCTTTTAGCACCAGATAATGATGTAGACGCCATTTTGGAAGCTTTCCCTCCTTCGCTCCCTCTCCCTTCTTCGCTCTCTCCCCCTCCCTCTTTCTCTCCCTCCCCATTTCCTCCTTCCTTTTTTTCTCCCTCCCTCCCTCTCGAGCCCACCCACCGTTCTGTAAAATCAAGGCCAATCCCAATGTGACTGCAAACCCACTGGTAACCTTTCACCACTAGGCTTATCCAGAATTCTACCGCAGCCTGAAAAAATAATCAAAGGCTCAAAGAGAATTCCAAAGATTCATTATTATACAAGAATTTTCCTGAACAGTCTATGACCCATAGCGCTGTGGCCATAGCACTATGTGTAAAGCCCATAGCGCTCCAGCCGGTAGCACTATATTTAGAACCCACACCGTGCAGCCGATAGTTCTTTGTTTAAATTCTCATGCGTTAAATTGACAGCACTCTGTTTAAACCTGGAGCGGGACAGGCAGCAACTCCAGAGAGAAGGAATGGGTGACCGAACTGAACTCCGTATTTAAAATCCGTATTTAACAACACAAAATTGTACACCAGTACTCTTAACGCATTTCTGTACAAAATACGGAAAATCCGTACTACTTGGCAGCTCTGTATGGTGCCCTGAAATGGGGGGGGACTATGCATAAACACTGCTGTAATTTCTACATGGTGAAACCAAAATGTATAAAAATGGCCTTTATTAAAATCGCACAATGTGCATATTAACCACATGTGATTTTTTTCTATTACAAATCTCAAATTGTGGAGTACAGAGGCAAATAAATAAATGATAGGTTTGTCTCAAACATTATGGAGGGCACTGTATAGCAATGAACTGGACTCGATTCAGGGGCACAGGTCGTTAGAATCTTTCACCCACTGTAGGGACAGTAAAATCAGGATGACATTTGACAGGCGAGATAGAGTTTTAAAGGGACTCTATGATGGCTAAATTTTCATCCCCTATACAGAAAGTGGTTGCTTTCTGGAACAATGCCAGAAACGGTAGTGGAATAAGATAATCACTAACTTTGTGGTAATTAGACATTTAAAAAGGAAAGTCATAAAATCCTTGTAGCAGGTGGTATGCCACAGGGATCAGTGTTGACCCACTGATCGTTAGTTATATTAACAATTTGGATACAAATGTAGGTGGCATGGTAAGCAATTTTGTGGATGACACTGAAATTAGTGGTATAGTGGACAATCAAGATGGATATCTATGATTACAACGACCTTGATCAAATGGGTCAATGGGCTGAGGAATGGCATATTTAATTTAATTCAGATAAATGCATTTTGGTCAGACAAGGGCAGGACATAGTTCCATGAAAGTGACATTGCAGGTAGACAGGGTGGTGAATGTGATTTTTTGCATGCTTGCTGTGGGATGGCATATTACAGTTGCCCAAGCTGTTGGGAATGCCACATTTTATGTATCGTGTACAGTTATGGTAATTCTTCTCTAGGAAGGAGGTCATTAAACTGGAAAGGATGCATGAAGATTGAGGATTTTACCAGGTCTGGAAGATTGAAGTTACAAGAAGAGGCTGGATGGACCTTTCCCCTTGGAGCACAGGAGGCTGAGAGGGTGACCATAGAGTGGGTCATAAAATCACAAGGAGCACTGATGAGAGAAATAGGCCCAGTGTTTCCCCAGGTAGGAGAGTCTAAAAGTAGAGAGCATAGGTAAGAATGCAATGATTGCAAAGAGAGGCGTCTTCTTCCCTCCAAAGCATGTGGGTGTATGGAACAAGTTGACAGAGGAATCTGCAGAGGCAGGTGCAATTATGACATTTAAAAATACATTGTGGACAGGCACATGAATGGGAAAGGTTCAAAGAGATGGACAGGATGCAAGTAAGTGAAACTAGCTCAGGCAACATGGTTGGCATGGATGGGTTGGGCTGAACCTGCACAGTTGTAGGATTCTGGATACATCCCTAATGCAAACGGCTTTGGTTTAGATGGGTAAAAAGGCACCAAGTTACACCACATATTTACTTGATGGAAGACAAAGCTTTTCTTCACGTCACCCTCTGCTAATCACATTAAATCTTTGTCCTCTTGACCCAGCACTGTTGAAAATGTTCATTATAGAGAAAAACAGGGACCCAGTGAACTCAGAGGAAGTTCAGGAGATCGGCAAGACAGATGGGAAAGCGGGGTATCAAGAGTATTTCTGTATTAGGGGAATTCATGGAAATATGGACAAAGGAACAGGACAAAAGATGCTGGAGGAACTCAGCGGGTCAGGCAGTATCTGTGGAGGGAAATGGATAGACGACGTTTCCAGTTGGAACCCCTCCTCAAACTGGAGCACTATCACGATGACTACATTTGTGGCCACGGCTGAAACAAAACATTTAAATTTAACAATGTAAATAGGTAATTAAAACATTCCGTTTACCTGCGTGAGGGTCTGTACTTGAATAATGTTAATTAGACGGAAAAGGAACGAGAGCTGGTTTTCCACATGGGACATGTAGGACAGTAGACAGCACTGGGAAATGACTTCTGCAACTGAATACAGGCACAGAGTTCAGGTCAATTAGAGCACATTCCCCGCCTTTTTCTCACATGGAATGAAAGGGAAATTACACAAACCTCAACCATCTCATCATCATGATGTAAACAGTTGAAATGGGCTTTGTACACATCAGGAATGTGTCGCAGCTTTCAATATCCAAATTTATCATCAGGATTTAACATCACATGAAATAAAAAAATACCAGTAAACTCAGCAGATAAGGGAACATAGATAGCCACAAAAAGCTGCAGTAACTCAGTGGGACAGGTAGCATCTCTGGAGATAAGGAATGGGTGATGTTTTGAGTCGAGACCCTTCTTCATCTGCGCCCAAGATGAGGTGTTCCATACTAGAACATCCGAGATGTCCTCATTCTTTATGGAACGGGGGTTCCCCTCTCCGATGATAGATGAGGCCCTCACCAGTCTCCTCGGTATCCCGCAGCTCCGCCTTTGTTCCCCCTCCCCTAGTCGCAACAGAGACAGAGTTCCCCTAGTCCTTACCTTCCACCCCATCAGCCGTCGCATACAACACAATCATCCGCAATTTCCACCGCCTCCAACGGGGTCCCAGCACTAGCCACATTTTCCCATCTCCACCCCTTTCCTCCTTCCGCAGAGACCATTCCCTCCGTAACTCCCTGGTTAACTCGTCCCTTCCCACCCCCTCCCCAGGTACTTTCCCTAGCAACCGCAGAAGATGCAACACCTGTCGCTATATGTCCTCCCTCGACTCTATCCAGTGACCCCGACAGTCCTTTCTGGTGAGGCAGAGGTTCACTTGCACCTCCTCCAACCTCATCTACTGTATCTTTGCCAGTGGTGGAGAGCTTCTGACGTGAAATGTGAACTGTTTCTCTTTGCGCAGATGCTGCCTGAATCTACCAAGGCTTTTAGATTTTCAATGATCACCATGCAACTTGGACTGGCCACATGATAAAGCCAAGCCATGCAGCAGCCAGTTCTTACCGTGCCCAAAGGCAGATTGAATGTTCACCATTGTGGCACCATCTATGACATTGATGTGGTTGCAGGAGTTAGAAAAAGGATGAGATACAATAAAGGTGCAGGAAACAGCCAGCTAGCCTCGAAAATGTTGAATGCAACTACACAAAGGCAAGAGAGAGACCTCCCTGGTTCAGTCCAAAACCTGGACTTCACATCAATCTGCAGGAGGCCAATACAAGTGCTTCCTTACTGGGTATGCTGCAAACAAATCCAAGGACCGCAAGATTGTTGCTCTTAATATTTCGACGGCAGCGACATCAGTGGTGAAGCTGCAGAAGACTTGTGACACAATGCCGTGTCTATGTCCCAGCACAAACATTGGACAAACACAGCAGGGGCAGTGGCAGTAAAGAACAAGACCCCATCAAATACGATGGCATTGCATGAAACAAAGTCAAGGAAATCACCCGCCTGTTAACTCTTACTGTCTGCCCTCGGGGCCCTGATTTGAAGAAACATTAACCGTCGGCAGCAAGGCCACATTTATTCTGATCTGGTGTTACGATGTCCACCCACACGATTGGCACAACAACGGACTGTCACTGGGTTATGACAACAGAAATAGCTCCTTCGGTCTACCCTGGCCATGCCACCCTTATTGCCCATCTACACTATTCTCATTTGATCACTGGTCCATCAATGCCATGCCTGTCTAAATGTCTCAAACATAGAGATTGCACTCAACTCCACCAGTCGCCCCAGCAGTTCCAGATATTAACCACTCTCGATGTGGTCACTTCCCTCAAAACTCCTTTCAAACTTCTTCCTCCCATCTTAAACCTGTGCTCTGTTGTGGTGACAACTCTGCCATGGTACAAAACCTGAACCTCTCTAGTCTCAAACCCTTTAACATCCTTGGGAATCCCTTTCTGCAACTGCTCCAGCCTAATGATATCCTTCCGATAGTCGTGTGACCAGAACTGCACACTATACTCAAGGTGCAGACACACCAACATTTTGTACAATTGTAACATGACATCGCAACCTTTGAATTATTGTTTCATATTCATAATATTTAACATACCTTTTACAGCATCTGTTTGACTCTCAAATCGATCCAAGGACAATACTATGCAGCGAACCAACATATTGGAATCCACTAAAGAACTGTTGATCTGATTCAAAAATATCTGAAACTAAACAAGACAGTTACCAGATAATTTGTTGCATAACAGTGGGTAACATAGAAAACACACTAGCTGGGCGTAACAATGTGTAATGATAAGAACAGGGTAATAGATGTGGCTCAGATGGAGCGAGACTTTTGACAAGGTAACAAATGAAAGAGTCATCCATAGGATTCAGGGCAAGTTGGCAACCTGGATCCAAAATTGACTTGGCAATAGGAAACGGGTGTTATTCAACATGGACGAGTACTTATCCATCAGCTGAGAGAAAACGTAGGCAATAATCGGATGAAGAGTTCCTTGCCCATGTTTAACCTAATGCATGAATAGCTGAACAGGTACATTTAGAGCAAGAATATGCTACTCAAGCCTGAGATAAGAGGATTTTGGCAAATAATGATGATTATAACCTCAACTTCCAATACTTTTCCTCCTCCATTAATTTTTTAATCCCTTTACTTAAAATCCACCTCCTTCTGCCTTAAAAATATTCATAGACTCTGCTACTTCCACCCTTTGAAGAATACGATTCTGAAGACACAAGACCCACCTAGAGAACTTTTGCCTCATCTCGATAAATTGGTGATCCTTTATTTCAAAACTGATCCCCTAGATCCACAATAGGCATCATCCTTTCTACATGCACCAGGTCGAGACTCCTGTTGATCTTGAATGTTCTAACTAAATCTGTCACTATTCTAAACTCCGGCAGATACAAACCACTGGACTTATGCTAGCTCCACCTTCAATCCTCTTGTCTCTATCTCCACCCTGCCTGGCCCCATCTTCTCATCAACTCCCTCTTTAACTGGTTCCACCTATTGCCTGCCAGTTGCTGCCTGATCCAGCTCAATATGCTCATCTCTTTCAATGGCTATTCTTCCTCTACACTTTTATGATACAGGGTTTCAACCCCAAACCTCAACTCTCCCTCTGCCTCCACAACTGTTGTCCAACCTGCCGAGTTCCTCCTACTTTTTGGATCCAAATTTAGTCTCATCTCCCCACTGTGCCTGCTACAAATTGCACGACAATTACTCACCTAGGCGAGCCCAACAACACACTGCAGGCTTAACCACCAGCCACACATCATCCTAAAATGCAAACACTTTATGGGAATACCTTTTTACCACCACCGTTTGAAGGACAATTAGGGATGACACACACTGGTCTTGCCAGCAGTGTTTATGTCCCATAAAACCAACCTAAAAAAGGTACTGTGCCTTTTAAAGAGGTGAACTGGTTGCCAATTCAGAGAGCAAGAGTGAAGTACTATGATATGAAAGTTCAATCTGAAAGGCCAGGTTTCATTTTCCAACAAGTAAATTAGGAAACTAAATGGATTTTTAGGGGAAAAAAAATCAGAACTTCATGGGCACCATTACAGACAGTCACAATACAAGAAATGTACTATATTCTTAAAAATCCAGTTTACTTTCTCAATGAGTAATTATCAGCCTGCTGTAGAGTAAGCTGCACATCTCACTCACCTTCTCCTCTGTGTTTACATACTTATTAAACCTCCTGAAGGCATCAATGTTGAATTTCATCAGCTCGCCCAAGAGGTCAAAGTAACTCTGCAACACATCTCTCGACTTGCATTCACTGTCGATAATGCAGAACAAAATGTGCTGCAAAGGTAAAAATACAAGAGTAAACTTCTTGTGGAGGCATTGCCCAGATAACCTTGCTGTTCCAATTCTCTTTGCCTCGTGCATGCAGAAAAACTTTGGATCTACTGAACTCGTCGTAGAATGGAATCAAATAGTAATTGCAGCCCAAGAGGTGGTCACAGAACAGCTCAGTACGGAAGACTAGTCAACACTCATCTGTTGAACCGTGCCAATAAATCTTTGCTCCTCGTATTCTAGGGACTGCACATCTTCACAACGTTGTGACCCACTTGGATGCAATGTTGTCTCAATGTTTTATAAAGGTTTGATGTGTGAAGACTCCCTCATTCTCTCTTGTACTATTTTATTTGTAAAACAAAGCAAATGGTGGGTTCTTAAGTGCTCTCTCAATATGCCCTGCTATTGATGTAGAAAAAAACCCTCTTTTTTTGCCCATCTTACAGAACTCTGTGCAGAGTTATTTCCCATTCTCTGCCACGTTGCATCAATTCCTAACTGTATTGGTTCATCTGTAATTTGCTTGCCCAGCTGGCAGATTACATCTTGTACCTCATTGTTAGTTTCCTCAGTTTTACACACTTCCAAGCTTCGTCACATTTGCAAATTTTACCCTGCACAACCGATTTATGCAATTATTATAAAAACAATCCTCTGGTCTTAACATCTCATGGGAATCCTGCCATCAGACAATTTAAAAACTGAAAAAATAAGTCTGTATTTCAGTCAATTCTTAACCAAGCTATCACTTATCCCTGGGCCTCCAAATTCCTTACCCACCTTTTGAATTGAATTTCAGCAAACCTCCCTGAAAACCCATATACACAATTCAACCCACACCAAAAAGCAACTAATATCAGGTTAGAAAATGCCACTTGTCTGTAGAAAATCTATTTTGTCTCCTTTATTTATAAGAACTGTTGTAGAACCTATTAATGTTTTCCCCAATTACTGTTTCATAAGAATATAAGAAATGAACATAGTGGCAGGCCATTCAGCCACTCTTTCACTCCCTTGCAATTTTCCCCACGCTATTCGATTCCCATAATATTCAAAAATCTCAGTAACACACACACACACACACACGAGTATACTCAATGACTGAGTCTCTTTCACCTGAGTAGAGAAATTAAAGGACTCGCTATTCTCTGGATGAACAAATTAATCGCTATTCACCCTGAACAGCCACCAACTCTGACCTCCAGCTCCAAACCTGCATCAATCCTACAAAGCCCAAGGATTTTTTTCCCCCCCAATCAGATCAATATTCATCCTCTCATCGAGAGTATAGGCCCAGTCTGCGTAATCTGACTAATAGCCATGCTGTAGCTGTTACAACTTTAGTGAGGCCACATTAGAGTATTGCGTGCAGTTCTGGTACCACACTGCAGTAAGGGTGTGGACGCTTTAGATGGACGCAGCAAAGGTTAATCAGGATACTATCTAGAATAAAGGCTATTAACTAAAAGTATATACAGTTATGAGAGGCATAGATAAGGCAAATCATTTATTTTTCCCCGTAGAAATTCCAATATCAAGGAGGAAAAGAGTTTAAAGGAAATTAGCAATGCAAGTTTATTTCCTCCTGGAGTGTGTCATGCTGCAAGGGAAAGTAGTAGAAGCAGATATGATAGCAACATTTAGGATGCATTCAGACACGCGCATAAATAAGCAGGGAATGAAGCGAAACAGTCCATGTGCTGGCACATGGGATTAGTTTCAATTGGCTTCAAGATTAGCATGCATTACCTGCTATGTTCTATATGTAGATTTTAGAAAGTCATTTTTATCAATAACAATGAAGCTGCTGGGTTGGCCATTTACAAAATGGTTTTGAGCTTACCTCCAGCAAACCACGTTTCAAAAGAAACATCTGATCAGCATAAGACGTCACTCCTCGCAGAAAGCTCTCAACTGCTCTTGCCTGCCAGAATCTACAAAGAGTAAGGCATCAATAATGAGGTTTTCATGCAAGTTTGCCGTCACCTCAGTTTTAAATTATGAATTAAACATGGATTCAATGGCTATTAGCAGTACTAGCAATATAGGAAGTTTTATTTAGAATGTGCTTTAACATTTAGTTAATTGTGCAGTACCAGTCCTGCACCTAATCCATGTGGTTTTTTTTTTAAACACAAAACTGTTCCACCAACAAACTCAGCAAGATGGCAATTAAGCCAATGATTACATGGTCTGCAACAAAATAATAATCTGGATTTCACTTCCTCAAATGTGTTCTTGATTACACACCCGACAGATTTAACAGACTGGAAAATAGAAGAGACAGCAATGTGCATTTTGGCCATTTTTGCTGGAATGTGAAGGAAACTCACCTGAAGGAGGATTCAACAGGTTCCTTTTTCATAACCTGTAACAACCTTGTTAGAAGTCCTTTCTTCCCATCACAGATCAGACTTCTGGAAAAACAGCAAAATATGTTCATGGAAATACAAAATTGATGTGATGAAGGAAATTTTAGACAGAATTACCCATTTCAGTGTTCTATTATTCTGATTCATTTTCAATTTTCAAGTACAAGTTTGATAGTTTTGTAAATTATTTATGATAAATAAAATGTTACAGAAACATTACAGAAAATAATAATAAGGTTAATAATTGTTTAGGAAGGAAAGATAAAATACTGGAGTAATTCAGTGAGTCAGGCAGCATCTGCGGAGAACATGGATAGGTGACGTTTCGGGTCAGGACACCTCTTCAATGATTATTTATCTTTATATCTAATGGACTGCAAAACAAGTTATGCTATTCGATATTACATACATGTGAACAAAAATGTACGCTATCTGATTAGTAAGTTTGCAGATGCCAAGATAGCAATGTTTAAAACTCATTTAGACAAATTGGCAAGGGCTGCTTTCAAAGTATACAGCAGTATATGGCATGTAGGTTAATTGGCTTGGTCTATCTGTAAATTGTCCCTAGGGTATGTAGGATAGTGCGGGGATCGCTGCTTGGTGCGGACTCAGTGGGCCGAAGGGCCTGTTTTCGTGCTGTATCTCTAAACTAAAGTATATAGTTCAGTAGGAAATTTGGGTATACGTGACAGCAAGAAACCAAAAGGTAATGACAATCTACATAGATGTAATTTGCTATTTTAAGCATTTATAATAGTCAATGTCTATAATAGTCAAGCAAGAATTTCATTGTCCTATCTGGAACACATGACAATAAACTCTCTTGACTTGTCCATAATAAATCAATAATGTGTGTACCTGTCAGTGTTGACAACTGCTTCCACCTCTGGTATATTGGCTCTGAGTGAGATGAGACTAAGTTCATTCAGCTCCTGGCTGTTCAATAAGAGGTACTTATTCCTGAAAATCCAAGGACAATATTGTCAATCAAATGTTGCACATTCATATTGCTCATGCTCTTTTCTAAAACCTGACAAGTGCCAGTCGACTAGATCCAAAAGGCTAGAAATATTTAGCTACTTTACAATCTGACACCATTTTCAACTCAAAAATGTGTTTTAATTTGCAAAATTAGTTACTGGTAAAACTATTAGTATGAGTAGCCTCTTGAGAATTGGAGAGAGGAAGATGATAAAATACAATAAAAGAGGAGCTCATTTATTTTGCAGTTTTGATCTCGTTATCTGAGGCACAAGGAACTGCAGATGCTGGTTAGCAAAAAAAAAAGTGGAGTAAAGGCAGCATCTCTGGAGAACATGGATAGGCGACGTTTCAGGTCAGGACCTTTTTCAGTTTTAGCCTTCTTTTATTCTAGGAAGTAGTTCACAAAATTTACCAGGTTTATTTGTGGTATCAGAGACATGTCCTATTGAGCAGCTTAAGAAATTAAATCTGTATTCTTTGGAATTTTGAAGAATGTGGGGTGGTGAGCATGATGAATTGAGTTGAGCCAATTGTGTTGTATGACTATGAGATGGATGATCAAAAACTTGGTCAAAAGGGCTGATTGGAAAGTGTTTGATTTGAGTTTTAGCAAAACGCCACGGAGCAGAATAGAGTCAGTGATATGGAAACAGTTTATGACAGTTAACAGATGATACAATTGGCAGGCTGAATGGGGATGAGAAAATTCTGTGGTGATTGGAGAACTTATCGATTATCTGCCTGAAAAAAAATCATGGAACAAGGTGAGTGTGATGACACAGTGGGTTGGCAAGCTGGAAAATGGCGAGGTTGCCTTGAAGACCACAGGGAGACTGAGAAGTAAAGAAAAGCCTCCCCTTGTCACAATTGCCAATTGTTATTAGCTACACGAAAACCATTTCAATACCACGGCAGAAACCAAAAACATATTACAACACGAATATCAAACTAACTTTAAAACATCTTTATACTATTGAATTCTTGCTAAACAATCTTAATACCAATAAAACCACAACCAATTGTAAAAGGTCAACTTCTTTAGTGTACTTTACAACAAATTTGAATCAATTGGACGATTAGAGAATACAAATTTAGCCATTTGTCTCTGTACTCTCATGCATGAACTGAAGCAGACCGATTTTCAAAATAAATTATTCAAGTTTAGACGCTGGGTGACTACCTCCAGGGCTCTCACTTAACTTTTTTTCTCTGTTTCCAGCCGGGCAACCTAGGCAGCTTTTTAGGTTGCCAAATGACAGTTTAGGTGGTCATTTAAGACGACTTGCATAACGCATGCGATAATGTGCTCGGACGAAGTGCGTAATTACCAGTCGGAATTATGTTTCAATGAAGCATTCACATATTATTTCTGCTTCAAATAAAGTCACAAACTAAACATATTCACCAATCAAGACATGATATATACCACAATGGCATGCAGCAAAATTACAATAGAGTATCTCAACTCTTTTTACATGTGGCAATGAATGCAATTTCCATTTTTTCTTTCCACTTCCAAACAAAAATGTGGTTGTATTATTCAGCGTATGATCAACCTCGGTGAGACCAAGCGCAGGCTTGGCGATCGCTTCGCACAACACCTCCACTCAGTTCGCAATAACCAACCCGATCTCCCAGTGGCTCAGCACTTCAACTCCCCCTCCTATTCCGAATCCGACCTTTCTGTCCTGGGCCTCCTCAATGGCCAGTGAGGCTCACCGCAAATTGGAGGAGCAGCACCTCATATTTCGCTTGGGTAGTTTACACCCAGCGATATGAACATTGGCTTCTCCAATTTCAGGTAGTCCTTGCTTTCTCCCTCCTTCCCCTCCCATTCTCAGCTCTCCCACAGCCTACTGTCTCCGCCTCTTCCTTTCTTTCCCCCCCCCCCCCCCCACCCCCCAAACATCAGTCTGAAGAAGGGTCTCGACCCAAAACGTCGCCTATTCCTTCGCTCCATAGGTGCTGCCTCATCCGCTGATTTTCTCCAGCTTTTTTTCCACCAACAGGATCCCACCACTGGCCACATCTTCCCATCTCCTCCCGTCGGCTTTCCGCAGAGATTGCTCCCTCCGTAACTCCCTGGTCAATTCGTCCCTTCCCACCCAAACCACCCCCTCTCCTGGCACTTTCTCTTGCAACCGCAGGAAATGCTACACTTGTCGCTTTACCTCCCCCCTTGACTCCATTCAAGGACCCAAGCAGTCTTTCCAGGTGCGGCAGAGGTTCGCCTGCACCTCCTCCAACCTCATCTATTGCATCCGCTGCTTTAGATGTCAGCTGCTCTACATCTGTGAGACCAAGCATAGGCTTGGCGATCGCTTTGCACACCACCTCCGCTCAGTTCACAATAAGGAACCTGATCTCCCGGTGGCTCAGCACTTCAACTCCCCCTCCCATTTCGAATCCGACCTTTCTGTTCTGGGCCTCCTCCATGGCCAGTGAGGCCCACCCTAAATTAGAGGTGTAGCACCTCATACGCTTGGGCAGTTTACACCTCAGCGGTATGAACATTGACGTCTCCAATTTCAGGTAGTCCCTGCTTTCTCCTCCCCTTCCCAGCACTCCCTCAGCCCACTCTCCACCTCTTAATTTCTTCTTCCCACCCCCCACCCTCACATCAGTCTGAAGAAGGGTCTTGACCCGAAACGTCGCCCATTTCCTTCGCTCCATAGATGCTACCTCACCCGATGAGTTTCTCCAGCATTTTTGTCTACCCATTCACGTAAGTTCTGTTATCCCACTTTCCTCACTCACTCCCAACACATTAGGGGCAATTTTACAGAGACACGTTAACCTACAAAGCCAATGCGTCTTTGGGATGTGGGAGGAAACCCACATGCTTGCAGGGAGAATGTGCAAATTCAACAGACAGTGCCCGAGGACAGGATCGAACACAGATCTCTGGCGTGCAAGGCAGCAAGTCCATCAGCTGTGCCACTATATTTTGTTTTCCAATACACAAAAAAATTATACGTTGATAATTTTGGTTACTAAAAAAAGAAACTATCCATTTTCAGTCATAAATCTCTAAGTGACGCTTTACAGCTACTGTATGTTTTAATTCAGTTCAAGACTATGGGGCAGTACATTGGCCATAAAGTTGCTGCCTAAAAGTGCCAGAGACCCGGAATTGATCCTGAATATGGGTGCTGTCTGTATGGAGTTTGTTCCTTTTCCCTTTGATCGCATGGGTTTTCTTTGGGTGCTCATTTCCTCCCACATTCCAAAGGTGTGCAGGAACCTTTTTCAGACGCAGCCCAAAATGTTATATTTTCCTTTTGTCCAGAGATTCTGTCTGTCCTGTTGAGTTACTCCAGCTTTGTGTCTATCTTCAGATTAAATCAGCATCTGCAGTTCCTTCCTACACACACGAGGGAAATTTTGTGTGTGTGTGTGTGTATATATATATATATGTGTGTGTGTGTGTGTGTGTGTGTGTGTGTGTGTGTGTGTGTGTGTGTGTGTATATATATATATATAAATATATATATATATATATCATACACTATACACACACACAGATATACATTCATATAAATATATACTTTTTTGTTTTCTCGTTTATAACATTGTTTACAGAGTACTGTGTTTACATATTCTGTTGTGCTGCTGCCAGTAAGGATTTCATTATTCTAACTGGGACGTGAGAGAATAAAACACTCTTGACTCTTGTTGCTAATGTGTGGGATAGAACAGGTGTACGGGTGATCGATGGTTGGGGTGGACTCAGTGGGCTGAAGGGCCTGTTTCCACGCTGTATCTTTAAATTAAACTAAAAACACTAAAACCAGAGGATATCTAAAGAAGGGTCTCTACCCGCAACGTCACCCAATTTCTTCTATCCAGAGATGCTGGCTGCTCCATGGAGTTTCACCGCACAATTAAAGAATGGAATAGTCTTCACCCTACCATAGTTACCCAACCAGACGCAACTAAATATAAGGTAGCTCTTTTTTCCCCAAGAACCCTTTTTTGCTTAAGTCCAAGTCAAGAGTCAAGAGAGTTTTATTGTCATGTGTCCCAGATAGGACAATGAAATTCTTGCTTGCTGCAGCACAACAGAATATGTAAACATAATACAGAACAGGAGATAAAAGTTCAGTGTGTCCATATACCATATATATACACAATTAATAAACAGATAAAGTGCAATAGGCTGTTATTTTTCAGTTTGGAGTTTGGTGGTGGAGGGTCCACTCCAGTTTAAATTCCATTTGGAATATTTTTGGAGGACCAGGAAACCATGAAGCAAGAGTTACTCCAGCTCCAGGGAGTGATTCTGCGTTAGTTTTCAGTGGTCTTGGCAAGGCGGCGACCACACAGCGATGGCGGCCAGATCTCCCACAACGCAAAGGGAGGGAGAAAGTGCCCAGCGCCGACCAGTTGCCGTGGCAGTGCGCATGTGCAGGGCGGCACATGCGCACAACCACAGCCGATGATGTACTGGCCGTGGCTGTGCGCATGTGCAGGGGGAGGATGTGCAGGCCGTGGCAGTGACCATGTGTAAGGCCGCCGGCTGTGCTGGCGGATGAGGAGCGGGCGGAGAGCGGAGAACCGGCGGCCCAGACACAGACGGAGAGGGAGACGGAGAATGTACCTCCAAATAATTGCGAGTGCTACTATATAGAACAATGCTGTATGTTTTTGTATACTCACTCATGATGATCACTGAAGCTCTGAAGCAATCTTAGGAATTGGATTTTCAGGGAAATCTCCTGTGGAGGAAGGCAAACATAAGAGCATAAGAACAGGTGATCAATGGATGGTATTAACTTGGTGGGATGAATGGGCTGTTTCCATACTGTATCTCCCAATTAATAAATAAGAGCGCCACAAGGCCACGCAAACCTTACATATTCCTTAATTTCTAATATTCAGAAATCAATCAACTCTGTTTTGAATGAACTTAAAGACTCTGCCTCCCTGCCCTCCAAGGTATAAAATTCCCAAGGCTCACCACAAAAGAGGAATTTTCTTCACCCCAATCCTAAATGGCATACTTATTCTCAACGTCTGCTCCTTGCTGCTGGATTCAGATCAGGAGATATATGCTCCTGTATCCAGCCCGCTAAGCACTAACAATTTTGCAAGTTTATAAGATCACAAGTGATTGGAGCAGAATTAGGCCATTCAGGCCCATCAAGTCCACACCATTCAATCATCGCTGATCTCTCTCTCTCTCCTAACCCCAGTCTCCTGCCTTCTCCCCATAACCTGACACCTGTACTAATCAAGAATTTATCTATCTGCTGTAAAAATATCCACTGACGTGGCCTCCAAAGAATTCCACAGATTCACCACGCTCTGACTAAAGAAATTCCTCCTCATCTCCTTCCTAAAGGAACAACCTTTAATTCTGAGACTATGACCTCTGGTCCTAGCCTCTCCCACTAGTGAAAACAGCCACTCTATTTAAGCCTTTCACTATTCTGTACGTTTCAATGTAGTATCCCCTATTCCTCTAAACTCCAGTGAGTACAGACCCAGTGCATTCAAACATGCATCATAGGTTAATCTACTCATTCCTGGGATCATTTGCTCCTCTGGACGTTCCTCAGATATGGTGTTTTTGTATACAAGCCCTCTCAAAATAAATGCTAGCATGTTTGCTTTCTTTACTTGTGATTCAACTTGCAGATAAACCATTTGGGAATCCTGCACCAGTACTCCCAAATCTCTTTGCACCTCAGATTTCTGGAGTCTCTCCCCATTTAGAAAATAGTCTACGCCTTTATTCCTACTATCAAAATGCCTGACTCCACACTTTGCTACACCATATTCCATCTGCCACTTCTCTGCCCACTCTCCTAACCGGTCCTTCTGTAGTGTCCTTGCTTTCTCTACACTACTTGCCCCTCTACCTATTTTCGTATCATCAGCAAACTTGGCCACAAAGCCTTCAATCCCCTCATCCAAATTACTAATATACAACATGAAGAGTAACGGCCCCGGCACCTAGCCCTGCTGGAACTTTGCTAGTCACTGGCAGCCAACCAGAAAAAGACCCTTTTATTGCCACTCTTTGCCTTCTGCCATCCAGCCAACCACCTATCCATGCTAGTATCTGCTCTTTCATACCATGGGCTCTGATCTTCCTTAGCAGCCTCTCGTGTGGCACTTTATCAAAGGTTTTTTGAAAACCTAAGTAAACATCTTCTCTCCTTTGTCTGTCTTGTTATTTACTTCTTCAAAGAATTCCAGCAAATTTGTCAGGCAAGACCTCCCCTTTACAAAGCCATGCTGACTTTAGCCTATTTTATCTTGAACTTCTATGCACTCCGTACTTATAATGGACTCTAAAATCGTACCAACCACCAAAATCAAACTAACTGGCCTATAGTTCCCATTATTCTGCTTTGCTCCCTTCTTGTGCAGCGGGGTAATATTGGCAATTTTCCAATCATCTGGGACCTCTCCTGACTCTCGTGATTCTTGAAATATGACAATCAATGCCTTCAATTTCCAAAGTCACATGTTTATGTTAACTTTTATGTAGTTGTGTGTCTTGTTGCATTTTTTTTAGTATGGCTGTATGGTATTTTGCATATCACTGTACCTTAATTGGTACACGTGACAATAAAAGACTTTTGAAACCTTCAAACTTTGTATGAATAAATTTATCTATCGTGGTTACTGACAGCTCTGCCAAAAGAAAATAGGTCAAGGAGTAAGGAGTCTGATAGCATATAAAATGGGCCTTTCAGCCCAGCATATCCATGCTGACCATTTTGCCCATCAACACTAATTTCATTTCCCTGCAATGTGACTGGACCTATTAAGATGTCTAAGTTGACACCCACATCAGACTCCTATTGTTTGTTAGCAACATCATAGTTCAACCAAACACATCTCCAAGCTCCATGATCGAGGACAGAGCAGTCAGCTCTTCATCTGGATACTCAACACCCTGCAACATTGACCATAATCAGCAAGGAAAATGCTCCATAATAATTCTCAATACAATGCAAGAATGCAGTCGCAACCCTTTACTACTCTCTCTATACGCTCATGACTGTGCGGCCAGACTCCGCTCGAACGCCATTTACAAGTTTACAGATGACACCATTGAAGTGGGCCAGATCATGAGCAGAGATGAGACGGAATACAGGAAGGAGATAAAGTGCTTCGTACAATGGTGTCAAGACAATATCCTTTTAGTTAGTGTCAGTAAAATTAAAGAGTTAGTCACCGACCTCAGGAACCAGGGTGGCATACTTGCTCCAGTCACCATCAAAGGTGTTGAAGCAGAGATCGTTGATAGCTACATGTCCTTCGGCAGAAATATCACCGACCACATTGATGAAATAACCAAGAAAGCACACGCCATTGCCTCTACTTCGACAAAGGTAATTCTCTAATGATTCTTACCAATTTCTTTAGATATACCACAGAAAGCATCCTATCAGGATGTATCACGGCTTGGTTTGGATACTGCTCTGCCCAAGGCCTCTTCCCTATCAGTATCAGACTATTGAACAGGTCTCTCATAGGCCAGGGGTGTAGTCCCTTATCTACCTTGCTGCGACACTTGCACTTTGTTGCTGAAACATTATATTCTGTTGCCCTCATGCATAGTTTGATTGTACTCATGAATGGTAGGATTTCCAACTAATCACCACCCAGCCATCACATACACCGATGCTGCTTCACTTGCTGAGGCCCTTCAGCAGGTTGCCTGTTGATCTAAAATGAATTTGTTATCCTGAGCATCTACAATGTTGTAAAGTAAATCAGTGAGAATGAGCAAGGCAGTTTCCAAGTTGTGACAAGCCAATGCCCCGAAGCAGCTTCATACTTACTGGACTACAGTCACAGATTTGGTTCTGCCCATGCAGGACATGATTATTAGAATGCTTCCTCCAAATCAGTTTATCAAACAGATTATTAAGTCCAGGAATAAGGCAAAATTCTGCCAGCATCTTGTGCACCTGAAAGAACCAGAGAAATTAGTGCTCAGCTGTTCTCTGGAACAATGAGCTCTTCTATGTTGCAGCATTCAGATTGAGCAGGAAAATCTCAGCAATAGTTTCCTCTGGCTACCAGTCCAAATGTAAATTCCCAATTTTTGCTAAAAGACCGGTCACACAAATACCAAAGCAAATCACCTCAGCTTCAAAAAAACCCCCAAATGAAACAAAGAGTGACAGTAGCTAAAAATGCAATTGTCGAGGCATCATCAACTACGAAAAAAGGAAACTAACAAGGGTTTCCACATGACTCATTCAGTTATGGACACTGAAAAATACATGAATGGATTTTTCTCCCTGAAGACCAAACTCAATCGGGGCGATTATACTAAAGATCAGGGGGATACCCATTGTCTAACTGTATTGTGTACTCTGGGGATATCAAGGGCCAGTAGTATCCCTGGACTTTCATGAATGAGTTATAAAATTATTTTTTGAAAATTAGAGAGTCTGCAGGAGTGTTTACCTTGGAAAAACAATACAAATGTATTGAACCCTCAGGCTTCCACTGGGTGCTGCAAGAACCATTCTGGTCGTCTTATTTCCCAACCTGACCCTCGTTCGTCTCCAATTGTTTGCCTTTCTAATGTTGACCCAATACCACGATTGTAAATTTTAGTTCTGATTTTCTCACTTACCTGATTTCGTTGCCTTCCCATCAGCAGCACACATAACACATACAACACTTCCACTTTATACATGATCTCGTGCATGATCTTCATGGACTGTGGAAGCCGACTTCTTAGCTGGCTGGCAGCCAACACACTCTCATCTGCTGACTCTGAATGTAGAGATTGATAGTTAGAAAAGGCCTAGGTGTGCACCAACAAATTGCTTTGAGGGTTTGCGGAATATATTGTTGAAGTTGTTAACTTTAAGTTCTAGATTTACTGTGACGAATGGTGCGCCTCAAGGTTCGGTGCTGGGCTCGTTACTATGTCATCTATATCAATTATTTGGATGAGAATACACATGGCAAGATTAGCAAGTTCGCAGATGATATAAAAGTGGGTGGTATTGCAGATGGTGAAGATGGTTGTTAAAAATTGCAGCAGGATCTTGATCGGTTGGCCGTGTGGGCTGTGGAATATTTGATGGCATTTAATAGAGAAAGGTGAGGTATTGCATTTTGGGACATCTAACATGGGCAGGACCTCAATGAATGGTAGGGCTCTGGGAAGTGCTCTAGAGCATTGGGATCTAGGAGCGCAGGTACATAGTTTCTTGAAGGTGGAATCGCAGGTAGTGAGTGTGGTCAAAAAGGCTTTTGGCATATTGGCCTTCATCAGTCAGTGTATTGAGTATAGATGTTGGGAGGCCATGTTGCACTTACACAAGATGGTGAGGCAGCATTTAGAGTATTGTGTCGGAAGGAACTGCAGGCAAAATACTTGAATAACTCAGTGGGACAGGCAGCATCTCTGGAGAAAGATTGGGTGACGTTTCGGATCAAGACCCTTCTTCAGACAGAAACTCATGGGAAAGGGAAACACAAGCTATAGACGATGATGTAGATTTATAAAACAAATGAATGAAAGATATGCAAAAAAGTAACAATGATAAAGGAAACATAGTTAGCTGTTTGCTAGGTGAAAAAAGCTGATGTGACTTGTGTGGGGGAGGGATGGAGAGACAGGGAATACAAGAGTTACTTGAAGTTAGAGAAATCAGAATTCATACCTCTGGGTTGTAAGCCGCCCAAGCAAAATACAAGATGCTGTTCCTCCAATTTGCTTTTGGCCTCACTCTGATAATGGAGGAGGCCTAGGGCAGAAAGGTCAGTGTGGGAATGGGAAGGGGAATTAAAGTGTTTAGCAACCGGGAGATCAGGTAGGTCCAGGTGGACTGAGCGAAGATATTGTGTTCAGTTCTGGGCACCATGTTATAGGAAAGATGTTGTCAAGCTGGAAAGGGTACAAATAAGATTTACAAGAATGTTGCCAGGACTCATGGGTCTGTGCTATTGGGAGAGGTTGAGTAGGCTGGGACTCTATTCCTTGGAGCACAGGAGGATGAGGGGTGACCTTATAAGAGGTGTACAAAATCATGAGAGGAATAGATCTGGTAGAGTCTAGAGTTGGGGAAATCGAGGACCAGAGGACATAGGTTTAAGGTGAAGGGGAAAAGATTTAATAGGAATCTGAGTAACATTTTCACACAAAGGGTGGTGGGTCTATGGAACGAGTTGCCAGAGGAGGTAGTTGAGGCAGGGACTATTCCATCGTTTAAGAAACATTTAGATTGGACAGGTTTGGAGGGATACAAGCCAAATGCTGGCAGGTGGGACTAGCGTAGCTGGGACATGTTGGTTGGTGTGGGCAAGTTGGGCTGAAGGGCCCGTTTCCACACTGTATGACTTAATCTTGAAGAAAAAAGGATGCCCCATAAACATTCCTACACATTGTCAAACTTCCTGCAGAGAGAAACAGGGATAATGTGTCTGATGGCTTTACATCTGAAATGGGAAATGCTTGAAATTAAAGTTTCAATTAAAAGTTTCAAAGAATGTTGAAAAGAACAAGTGAGAAGTCTTTACTGAGTTTGCATGTTCTCCCTGTGACCCCATGCATTTTCTCCAGGTGCTCTGGTTTCTTCCCACATTCCAAAGACGTGCAGGTTTGTAGGTTAATTGGCTTCTGTAAATTGCCCCTAGAGTGTAGGATACAACTAGTGTATCGGTAATCGTTAGACGGTGCACTTGGTGGGCCGGAGAACCTGTTTCCACACTGCATCTCTAAACTAAAATGTTTGCAGCAAATGGCACAAGGGGAAATTAGATATTTAACAAAAAAATTAAGGATATACCGATACGATGTAATGAAGGGAAGAGGCTTGTGTGAAGTATAATCATCATATGCATCAATGACATGTTACAGTACAGTTATTATCATAAACAGGGTATATGGTCATAGAAACAGGCGCACCTGTGCTACTGCTTTGGTCAGTCTCTTCAGTGGCCATGTGCATTAAAGCATCGAGAACTAGTGCATTGTCTAGCCAGGTATACCATTCCTCGAGTTCCTGCAAGAAGTTTGAAGTGCCTGCAGTCTCAGAGACCTTCCGCGTTGCCAGTTTACATAATCGCTCGATGAAACCAGGAATATTCAAGAGGGTGACTAAATTGGGATCAAAATAAATAATACTTCAATGCCAGAGGTACATTCTCCTGGTTATAGAATGGATTACATGTGCACGAATAAAATAAGCAATGGTGAAAACTGAGCCTACCAATCTAATGTTCCCAGGATATAGTCCTGATAAAAAGAATCACGACAATCTCCAAACAACAATTTTTAGGTAAATTACTAATGCAAATTTATCATTATTAGAGAGGGGTTCCAGTTTCTCACACAACATTGAACATCCTAAATTCTCCCAGAAGGATCTATGGTAGGTGACTGGAGTCATGGGGAAAAGAGTGAAAACAAAATGAAGTCAATCTGCAAAATGCTGCATCCCAACACTAAACCTGCGGCTGCAAAGTTGAATCACATTCTACCTTGGTTGATTTCTGCTCGTGAAGGTCCTGCCGCTTTCTTCTGCTCCGCATTTTTGGCAAGCAGCGTGTGTTTGTCATCATTTCCCGTGTCCAGCTCAGAGATAGTCACCGAAAGAATCCGACAGAAATTCGCGAGTTGCTGCTGGTCAAAACTAGCCACCAGATTTGTAAGGTTTGGAATATCCTCCAATTGGATCATCTCCTTGAAATTAAACAAGTCAATACAAGGTAAGACTAATTCTGAACTACTTTCAAATTTCTGATTTAAAAAGATCTAATTAATACAGAAATTCTAAATACTAAGGCACTGGAAAGTAACCCAAGACATCAAGTAAACTAAAAATGCTTACTGGTATTTGCTTTTTTATCCAAATTAATGGGGACAAGCAAACTAAGCCACCGGTGGCTGTCATCCCAACAACTCTGCACATCAATGCTCCAAAAGTTAGACTCAGGAGTCCAGGGTGGAGCAGGTTAGAGAAATTGAAGAAATATTCTGTGACTGTTTTTACAACAGACACAGGAGGACTACCTGAAATAGTGTACGATTGAAGGTCAGAAGTAAATGAGGTAATAGAAGTTAACAAATTAGCATTACAAAATTAGTATTGGAGAAATTATTGGAATGGAATGTTATTAAATACACAACCTGATGAATCCCCAGGGCCAGATAGGCTGCATCCCAGAGTACTTAAGGAAGTAGCTCCAGATATAGTGGATGCATTAGTAATAATCTTTCAAAACTCTTTAGATTCTGGAGTAGTTCCTGAGGATTGGCGGGTAGCAAACGTAACCCCACTTTTTAAGAAGGGAGGGAGAGAGAAAACGGGGAATTACAGACCAGTTAGTCTAACATCGGTAGTGGGGAAACTGCTAGAGTCAGTTATTAAAGATGGGATAGCAGCACATTTGGAAAGTGGTGAAATCATTGGACAAAGTCAGCATGGATTTACAAAAGGTAAATCATGTCTGACGAATCTTATAGAATTTTTCGAGGATGTAACTAGTAGCGTGGATAGGGGAGAACCAGTGGATGTGGTGTATCTGGACTTCCAGAAGGCTTTCGACAAGGTCCCACATAAGAGATTAGTTTACAAACTTAAAGCACACGGCATTGGGGGTTCAGTATTGATGTGGATAGAGAACTGGCTGGCAAACAGGAAGCAAAGAGTAGGAGTAAACGGGTCCTTTTCACAATGGCAGGCAGTGACTAGTGGGGTACCGCAAGGCTCAGTGCTGGGACCCCAGCTATTTACAATATATATTAATGATCTGGATGAGGGAATTGAAGGCAATATCTCCAAGTTTGTGGATGACACTAAGCTGGGGGGCAGTGTTAGCTGTGAGGAGGATGCTAGGAGACTGCAAGGTGACTTGGATAGGCTGGGTGAGTGGGCAAATGTTTGGCAGATGCAGTATAATGTGGATAAATGTGAGGTTATCCATTTTGGTGGCAAAAACAGGAAAGCAGACTATTATCTAAATGGTGGCCGACTAGGAAAAGGGGAGATGCAGCGAGACCTGGGTGTCATGGTACAACAGTCATTGAAAGTGGGCATGCAGGTGCAGCAGGCAGTGAAGAAAGTGAATGGTATGTTAGCTTTCATAGCAAAAGGATTTGAGTATAGGAGCAGGGAGGTTCTACTGCAGTTGTACAGGGTCTTGGTGAGACCACACCTGGAGTATTGCGTACAGTTTTGGTCTCCAAATCTGAGGAAGGACATTATTGCCATAGAGGGAGTGCAGAGAAGGTTCACCAGACTGATTCCTGGGATGTCAGGACTGTCTTATGAAGAAAGACTGGATAGACTTGGTTTATACTCTAGAATTTAGGAGATTGAGAGGGGATCTTATAGAAACTTACAAAATTCTTAAGGGGTTGGACAGGCTAGATGCAGGAAGATTGCTCCCGATGTTGGGAAGTCCAGGACAACGGGTCACAGCTTAAGGATAAGGGGGAAATCCTTTAAAACCGAGATGAGAAGAACTTTTTTCACACAGAGAGTGGTGAATCTCTGGAACTCCCTGCCACAGAGGGTAGTCGAGGCCAGTTCATTGGCTATATTTAAGAGGGAATTAGATGTGGCCCTTGTGGCTAAGGGGATCAGAGGGTATGGAGAGAAGGCAGGTACGGGACACTGAGTTGGATGATCAGCCATGATCATATTGAATGGCGGTGCAGGCTCGAAGGGCCGAATGGCCTACTCCTGCACCTAATTTCTATGTCTATGTTTCTATGACATGCATCCTTGGGTTTCGAAGTAGATAATAGGTGAACTAGATGGCCAATCCCAAATTGCTGAGTGTAGAATGGTTCTCACAGTTGACCGAAAATACAATCCCATTTTTTTAAAAAAGGAGAGAAAATCTTCAGAACAGGGAACTTCAGACAGTTGACTGACATAGGAGAAGCAGTCAGGTAGCAATAGAACTCAGTACTGGCAGAAAACTATGAAATCAATTTACGGTCAAAAGAGGGCATTGACATGGAGCTGAATGATCCATCACTCTTGAATGGACGTCTCACGAGCTAAGGAAGTCGCCTTCAAACTACCTAATTGCAGACCATGCACTTTTACAAATCTGGATTTTCCCTGCATCTGTAACACTATATTCTGCACTTTAAAAAAAACACCCACTTCCTGTTGTACTCGTGTATAGTACAATTTACCTGGATTACCTGCAAAACGATTGTCTCTGTGTGTCAGAACATGTCACAATAATAACCAGTCACACTTTCCCTGAATGTGGCAATATAAATAGATAGGGTGGTACTGGTGGTGTACGGCATGCTTGCCTTCATCAGTCAGGGTGTTGAATATCCAAGTCGGTAAGTCATATTGCAGTCTCATAAATCTTTTGTTAGACCATATTGTGTGGAGTTTTGATCAGCTCAATTCAGAGAAGATGTGGATTCTTTGGCGAGGGTGCAGAAGAGGCTCACATGGATTAGAGTGTATTAGCTTGGACAAGTTGGACAAACTTGCATTGTTTTACCTGGAATGTTGGAAGCTGAAGAGTGATCGGATAGATGTATATAAAATCCATGCAAGATGCAGAGATAGGGCAGATAGTTAAAGTCATGTAACCAATCAACTAATACGTGAGGGGAAAGTGTAGCACCCAGAGAGAAGCTATGGAAGCATTCGTAGAGGCAATAGGTGGAGGCCTCATTAGGCCTGACTTTAGGTGAACTGGGGATGGGGACTCGACATTGTGCCTTCCCCCACAGTGGTAACCATTGTGGGGGGATGATTTTTTTTGTGTGTAAGTAAATATGTTAGTCTGTGTCCAAGATGGCTGTCGGAAGGGAGAGTGTACGCTGGCGCGGTTTGGCTGCCGCTGCTCTCTCTTCACATTGTGTTTTTGATTTTTTGTCTTTGGGTCGAATTCTGTTTTTAATTTGTGTATTGGTGATGTCTTTATTATTTATTTTATTCCGATTATATGTTTTATTATTCTTGTTAATCTCTGTAAGGTGTCCTTGAGACTTTTGAAAGGCGCCCACAAATCAAATGTATTATTATTATTATTATGGAATCATGGGAAGAACACAGTAATGGTCTTGCACAGCCCTTAAAGTCAGATGTAATCAAGTCTCCAGAGCTATGAGGCAGTGGTGTCAACCACTTGGAAGAAGAATCTTTTTGATGAAGACGACCTGGAATCGAAAACCTAAGGCCCAGATGTTCCAAATTTTGAGATTCTGGAGTTAAAGAGGGAGGCGGTGAGAACATGCATCACGATTAATCTCTACACCATGGGCTAGAAAGGAGTAAAGATATCAGAAGATCATCATTGTTCTAAAACACAATATTTGTGAGTAACATACAGACCTTTTTAACTCCCAAGATATCCTCTATTAGTGTAGCTGTTTGCAAAAAGGTCTTCTTGTTTGTCATGAGTGTGAAGAGGAACAGTACAAAGTCATTCCTTTCTGAGAGGCGCTTCGTTACTCCATCAGTCTAAAAATAAGAGAACGCTGCATCATCTGCCTTGCAAGGATTTATTTAAAAATTGGCATGTGGGAAGAGAGAGGAAGTAGGGATGACCCTTCAAAAAGGTTACCATAGGCTTGATGACCCCAAAGGCATGCTGGAGCTTCCAGTTGTTAGCCATTTAACTTCCCTTTGCATTCCCAAACCAATCTCGCTGTCGTTGGCCTCCTCCATTGCCAGAGTGACAACACACTCAACTGGGGGAACAGCACCTCATTTTGTACTTGGGCAACTTACAACCCAACAGTATGAATTTCAAATTCTCTAATTTCAAGTAATGTCCCCTCTAACCTCCCCCTGTCCCTTCCCTGAACCCTCCCCAACCCAACCATGCACACATATTTATCTCACCATCCTAGTCACCCCATTCCTTTCCTTTGTCACTCATCTCCCATCACTGAGGCCCAGATTTCCATTTTATGCCCCTTCTTTCCCCCTCCCTGTTCCCTTCCAGCCATATCCCCTCTCTGACTTTACATTGCACTCCTTCTCTTCCTTCCTTATCTGGCACCCTTTTGTCTCGTTTTCAGCTCTAGCCTTTATCACTTTCTCCACCCATTTTCCAATTATCTCCCTCACCTGCATTTACCAATCACTTGCCAGGCTTTGCCCCCAAACCAGCTCTTTTCCAGTTTGCTTTTTCCACTCCATTAATCTAAAGGATCCCAACTTGAAGCATCATCTGTTCAACCCTTCCACAGATGCTGCAGGACCCAAGGAGTTTCTCCATTACATTTTTGCTCAATTTTGTGTACCTTACATCTTATCAACTTCAGTTTGGGACCTCAAATTACTTGAAGTGTGGAAATTTACTGAGTATGACCACAAAAGACACAACAAATCTTACTTACGCAGATACAAGTGTTGTATAATATACTTAGGCAATCCTTTATCAAGTCTTCACTCACTGCAACATAAACAAAGCAAAACAACATGTAAGATTTGGCAAAGCTTCTTTTAACTTTAACATTTCACCATTTCTAAAAGCTTCCTTAACATGACAGTAAAAACAAGTGATCCAGGTAGACAGGATCTGCAAAGTACAATTGAGCAATCTCCTTTCAATTTCAGTCCTATTGACATTAATGCAAATATTCCACCAGATTCTTTTGAAAATCTTCTATAAAAATCTAGGGCCAGTTAGAGATTTATGCACCTGAATCCAGAGATATTCCAGTTCATTTACTCTTTTTGGTTGTGAACACTACATTCGACTCCATTTGCTGCATTTCTGCCACTCACTTAATCTGCTTATGGTATTTTGTTGATACATATTTGTAAATCCAGGCCAAAATAGAGCTAAATAGAGCCAAAATAAAGCAGAGGATTCATGCACTCACAAGGCCTTTTGGTCAATTCTGTATAAGAAGCCCCAGGCTGCTAGCTGGTGCCGGGAAGTCTAGGTCCCAGATCAGAACCTCAGATAGGGGAAGTCTAGGTATTTTTGTAATTGTATGTATGAGAATCTTGCAGAGGACCTCCAAAGTATTGTAAATGCATAAGTTTGATTGGATTTCTGCAAAGGGATTGTAAATAATGTTGCAAGACAGTTACCCTGCTGTTTGTTGATTGGCCAAAGTGTTAAGCCCTAGCAGAATTGTTTTCTGTTCCAGGGTAAATGTTGCATTATTCAGTTAACCAGACTTCCTTCCAGAAGCTTCTGTAAGAAACATTGTTTAAGACTCTGTAATTGGATTGGGAAACTGTCAATAATGTATTGATGTAATTGGATGAATCCAATGTTTGATTGGATTATAAGGGGACCACCCCTATGTAGTTCGGCCCCTCAAAGTTCGTGGACCTGTAAAAGGTAGCCCCATTTTGGATCGGTGTCGATCATCTGGAAGGGCGTTTGGGACCGCAAGACCTTTTGGGTAGTGTCTGCTTGTACGAGTCTGAATGGCTTGGCCAAGCAGTGACAAGGATCGAACCAGTGGAGGTTTAGGTATCGTATAGGGGAATTTGCTGCTCATTCTAAAAATAAAGATTAGTTGGTCCAGTGCTTGATTCAGTGTTTTCTACTGAACTAGACAAGGGGGGGGGGGGGGGGGGGAGGGGGGTAAGCTTTAGGAGCATATTTACATATTCCTCTACATACCTTTGAGTGTTTACCCAATTCTATCAATTAAGATACCCCCCTTTACCCTTCCCCAGTCTCACCTATTGCCCAAAGTTCAATCCATTTGCTAGTTACAGCCAATTGTATGCACTCAATTTTGCCGAACGATAGCCAGAATGACCCACAAGCTCACTTACATCGATCATCATGTTTCAAGAACTTTATTTTCCAAAATCAGATTCAATTCAAATTTTGATGCCCCTGCTATATCTTCCCTTTATTTACATTTTCAGATCTACATTGTTGCCGAAAGGATAAATGAGCAATATGCCCTAGTGTTGCTGATGTGCAGAGCGAGAATGCTCGCAAATTTGTGTTGCTTTTCCTGTCCCCAAGGCAGCATTTCACTGCATATTGGCAAAGAAAGGGCATAAAATGCCAGCCTTGCCAGCAAACTCCATAATCTCACATATCTATAAAATTAAACATTCAGCAATGCATTATTGGTGGATGATGCTGTGATTAAGCCAGAGGTTAAAATTTATTTAGCGTGAATGTTTAATAACACAGTACTTACTTTTCTGCTTCTTTTTCTGTGGTGCAAGTGTTGGGCGCATGAGGATTTCAACTAAAAGCTGTAAAAGAAAGTAGCATGGAACATTATTGAAACAATGGCTCCAAGAGCTACCACAAACAGAGAATAAAAATATCTTCTGTTTATTAATAACAGCTCTCCATGGGCTAAAGACATAAATTGGACCTGAAGGGTTATAAACGATTAAAGGGCATCAACGTGATATGTTATCTGTCTCCACTGATAAGTATTTCCTGTCGAGCGGTAGCAGTTTAGAGACGCAGCATGGAAATATGCTCTTCAGCCCACCAAATCCATACCAACCATTCAATTTTCATCCTGCACTCAAACAATTTTTCATCCCGCACTCAAATTCACTTGGACCAATTTCCATCCTGTCACGGTGGTACAGTGGTAGAGTTGCTGCCTTACAGCGAATGCAGCGCCGGAGACCCGGTTTCGATCCCGATTACGGGTGTTGTCTGTACGGAGTTTGTAAGTTCTCCCCGTGACATGCTTTGGTTTTTTTCCGAGATCTTCTGTTTCCAAAGACGTACAGGTTTGTAGGTTAATTGGCTTGGTAAATGTAAAAATTGTCCCTAGTGGGTTTAGGATGGTGTTAATGTGCGTGGATCGCTGGTCGGCGTAGAACCGGTGGGCCGAAGGGCCCGTTTCCGTGCTGTATCTCTAAACTAAACTCAAATTCAAATTCACTTGGACCATCTCCGATACCACCCTCCCCTTTCGTGATCTCACCGTCTCCATCACAAGAGATAGACTATCGACTGATGTCGATTATAGACCTACTGACTCCCGCAGCTATCTAGACTACACTTCCCATCCTGCCTCCCCCCAGTTGCAACAGGGCAGAGTCCCCCTAGTCCTCACCTTTCACCCTCTCAGCCGTCACATACAGCACGTAACCCTCCGTAATTTTAATCGCCTCCAACAGGATCTACACACTAGCCACATCTTCCCATTTCCATCCCTTTCCACAGAGACTGTTCCCTCCGCAACTCCCTAGTTAACTCGTCCCTTCCCATCAAACCACCCCTCCCCAGGCAGCTTCCCCTCCGACGGCAAGAGATGCAACACCTACACACCTCTCAACTCTGTCCAGGCAGGTGAGGCAGAGGTTCACTTGCACCTCCAACCTCATCTACCATGTCTGCTGCTCCAGGTATGGAGTCTTAAATAACGGCAAGAAACAGGGCAGACTCTGTGATCCTTTTGCTGAACATCTTCGCTCTGTCAGCCTCTGCCTACTTGACCAAAAAAAAATTAACTCCCCATTCCCATACTGACCTTCCTCCTACATGGTCAGTGAGGCCAAATGTAAATTGGAGGAATAGCATCTCATATTTCACTTGGGCATCTTACTACCCAACATTATGAATTTTGATTTCTCTAACTTCACGTAATGCTTGCATCCCCTCTCTCTCCGTCCCTCCCCCACCCTAGTCGTCGTACTAGTTTTACTGTCGTCCTGTTGAGTTCCTGTTGGTATACTCATTATCGCCCAAGGTAGACACACAATACTGGAGTAACTCAGCGGGACAGGCAGCATGTCTGGATAGAAGAAATGAGTGACATTTCAGGCCAAGACCATTCTTCAGACTTCACCCATTCCCTCTATCCAGAGATGTTGTCTGTTCCACTGAGTTAGTCCAGCATTTTGTGTCTATGTATCTGCAGTTCCTTCCTACTACTCATTATCACCTATCGCACAGCCAACAATAGCTTATTGTGTGCCTCACACATCCTTGATATCGTTGCTTTTTGCATATCTTCCATTCATTTCCCTGAGGTACTGTCTATATCTCTCGCTCCCCTTTCCCCCAACACTCAGTCTGAAGAAGGGTCTCAACCCGAAACATCATCTATTACTTTTCTCCAGAGATGCTGCCAGACCCGCTGACTTACTCCAACCTTTTGTGTCTGTCTTTGGTTTAAACCAGCATCTGCAGTTCCTCCCTACACAACTAACCATCAACCACCTCAGCAGTTCAGGCAGCACCTGTGTAAAGAAAAACATTACATTTCAGATTAAAGGCCCTCCATCAGAACTGATGAGGTGCAATAGTATTTTTTGGCATTTTTTGTTTTTATTTCAGATTTCCAGAATCTGCAGTCCTTTTGATTTTTGTTCAGTTACTACAGCAATCAGTTGCAGTGTCTCTGAAGTTCAGAGATGAAAGAAGCTAGAATTCCCACCGGGAAAGGAGAGGATTCATGAAACGATCTTCACCGACAGGACAGCGGTGGAGAGAGTCAACAGTTTCAAGTTCCTGAGCCCACAGATCTCTGAAGATATGTCCTGGGCCCAGCACATTGATACAATCTAAGAAAGCTCACCAATGCCTCTACTTCCTCAGATGATTAAGGAGATTCAGCATGTTGCAAAAAACTCCTACATGTATACAGTAGAGAGAATGCTACACAGCCCGATTTGGCTTCTCGAAAACCCAAGAACGAAGGATGCCACAGAAAATAGTGGACATTTCCCGTCCATTACAGGTATTGACCCCCTCACTGTCAAAGGGATCTGCAGGAAATGCTGCCTCGGAAAGTCAGTCAATATCAAAGATTCACACCACCATGGCCAGGTTCTCATCTCACTGCTACCATCAGAAAACAAAAAGCTTTTCAATGTACCTCGGTAAACGTGACAATAAACTAAATTGAGAAAGGTGGTGCAGGAGCCCGAGAACCGTGACCTCCAGGTTCAAGAACAACTTTCTATAACTAACATCCTAATCTGAGAGGCGGATTTTTCAACAACAGGAGCAGAGAGAATATGGAGCAAGCTGGCACAGGAAGTTGTAGAGGCCTGTACAATTACAATGTTTGGAAAATCAGTTGGCCAGATTCAGGGATCGAAGACATAGAAAATAGGTGCAGGAGTAGGCCATTAGGCCCTTCGAGCAAGCACCGCCATTCAATATGATTATGGCTGATCATCCAAAATCAGTACCCCGGATAGGAGGGTTTAAGAGGGATGTGGACCAAATGAAGCTCAGAAAAACAACTTGGTCAGCATGGAACAAGTTGAGCCAAAGAGGCTATTTCTGTGTTATGTGACTCTGTTATTCTACATATTGGATGTTATAGCTTCAATCAATATTTCATGTTACAAAACCATTACCCAGCAGTAATTTAATACCAGGTTCCCAGACTTTCCAACTGCTCCAACAGAATATGGCAGGAAAATCATTTGGTGTTCTCAATCTTCACAAATGAAGCTGTGTTGACTGCAAAGATGCAAAATAGCAGCTTACATTCACTATTACAAGACAGCTACCTTGTGCAAAAACAAACCCAAAGAAAGACTTAACAAAATGAAACATCATTTCATGTGTATAAAATCATGAGGAATAGATTGGGCAGATGCACAAAGTCTCTTGCTCAGAGAAGATAAATCGAGGACCAGAGGACATAGGTTTAAGGTGAAGGGAAAATATTTAATAGTAATCTGATTGATAACTTTTTCACACAAAGGGTGGTGGGTGTATGGAACAAGCTGCCAGAGGAGGTAGTTGAGACAGGGACTATCTCAACATTTAAGAAACAGTTAGACGGGTACATGGATAGGACAGGTTTGGAGGGATATGGACCAAAAGTGGATAAACCTCACGTGGATAAATGAGAAGCTATTCACTTTGGTGGCAAGAACAAGGCAGATTATTATCTGAATGATGGGTACGAAAGAACTGCAGATGCTGTTTTAAATTGAAGGTAGACACAAAATGCTGGAGTAACTCAGCGGGACAAGCAGCATCTCTGGAGAGAAAGAATGGGTAACGTTTCAGGTCGAGACTCTTCTTCAGACTGATCTGAATGGTGTCAGATTAGGAAAAGGGGAGATGCAACGAGACCTGGGTATCCTTGCACATAGTCACTGAAAGCAAGCATGCAGGTACAACAGGCAGCGAAGAAAGAAAATGGCATCTTGGCCTTCATAGTGAGAGGATTTGAGTATAGGAGCAAAGAGTACTGCAGTTGTACAGGGCCCTGGCGAGATCACACCTGGAGTATTGTGTGCAGTTTTGGTCTCCTAATTTGAGGAAGGACTTTCTTGCCATTGAGGGAGTGCAACGGAGGTTCACCAGGTTAATTCCCGGGATGAACGAGAGAAGGCAGGCATGGGTTATTGATTGGGGACGATCAGTCATGATCACAATGAATGGCGGTGCTGGCTCAAAGGGCCGAATGGCCTCCTCCTGCACCTGTTTTCTATGTTTCTATGCCAGGACTGACATATGATGAAAGAATGCATCGACTGGGCTTATAATCACTGGAATTCAGAAGGATGAGAAGGGATCTTATAGAAACATAAAACTATTAAGGGATTGGACAGGCTAGATGCAGGAAAAATGTTCCCCTTGTTGGGGGATTCCAGAATCAGGGGTCACAGTTTAAGAATAAGGGGTAGGCCATTTCGGACTGAGATGAGGAAAAACGTTTCACCCAGAGAGTTGTGAATCTGTGGAAATCTCTGCCACAGAAGGCAGTTGAGACCGATTTACTGGATGTTTCCAAGAGAGAATTAGATTTAGTTCTTACGGCTAACGGAATCAAGGGATATGGGGAGAAAGTGGGAACAGGGTACTGATTTTGGATGATCAGCCATGATCATATTATAACCATATAACAATTACAGCACGGAAACAGGCCATCTCGACCCTTCTAGTCCGTGCCGAACACGTATTCTCCCCTAGTCCCATATACCTGCGCTCAGACCATAACCCTCCATTCCTTTCCCGTCCATATAACTATCCAATTTATTTTTAAATGATAAAAACGAACCTGCCTCCACCACCTTCACTAGAAGCTCATTCCACACAGCCACCTCTCTCTGAGTAAAGAAGTACCCCCTCATGTTACCCCTAAACTTCTGTCCCTTAATTCTCAAGTCATGTCCCCTTGTTTGAATCTTCCCTACTCTCAGTGGGAAAAGCTTATCCACGTCAACTCTGTCTATCCCTCTCATCATTTTAAAGACCTCTATCAAGTCCCCCCTTAACCTTCTGCGCTCCAAAGAATAAAGCCCTAACTTGTTCAACCTTTCTCTGTAACTTAGTTGCTGAAACCCAGGCAACATTCTAGTAAAGATATTGAATGGCAGTGCTAACTCGAAGGGCCGAATGGCCTACTCCTGCACCTATTTTCTATGTTTCTGCACACAGGCAGGTGGGACGAGTGTAGCTGGAATATGTTGGCCGGTGTGTGCAAGTCAATCAATCAATCAATCAACCTTTATTGTCATCTTGCAAAGCAACAATTGTACAGTGCAAAATGAGAAGACGTTTCACAGGGAATACCGGAGCATCCCACATAAAACTTAAAACATTTCACACATAATAACAGTAAAAACAATCCAGTCCCTGATGAAACAGTATAAATAATTAAAAGCAGGTAAAACAGCAACATTAAAATACAGTAAAAAGTCATTAAAATGTGCAGGGCAGCTGTTTGAGTGGCCAGTACCAGAATTATTAAATTGTCAGTGCAAACCAACAGAATCAGGTGGAGTGACTGTTTAGTAGCCTCACAGCCTGTGGCAGGAAGCTGTTTAGCAGTCTGGTAGTCCGGGCTTTGATGCTACGGTATCTCTTGCCTGATGGCAGGAGATCCAGGTGTGTGTGGAGGGGGTGCAGTTTGTCCTTAGCTATTCTCAGAGCTTTTTTCAGACAATGGCTCTGGAACAGATCTTGTACCGAGGGTAAGGAGACGCCAATGATCCTTTCTGCTCCCCTCACTACCCACTGCAGAGCCTTCCTGTCTGAGCAGTTACAGTTGGAGTACCACGTGTTCATGCAGTACGTGAGTACGGACTCCACCGTGCCCCTGCAAAAAGTCCTGAGGATGTTGGTAGGGAGTGAGGCCTGTTTGAGTTTCCTCAGGTAGTGCAATCGTTTGACAATCCCAGTGTTGTTCCTGGACCAGGTGAGACGGTCTGAAATTTGTCTGTAAGTAGGGCCAAAGGGCCTGTTTCCACTGTATCACTATGACTATCAGTGATTGTACTCTGTCCTACAGGCAATGAAAAGCTGAGCAAGCCAATAACTAGTGTTTACAATGCTAATTATGCTTCTAAACTCAATATACAATACAATTTACAATGTATACAGTACAAACACACATTACCTGGATACTGGTCAGTATTCAACAGGCAAAGACCCTAATGGGACTAATCTACAGGCCCCCAAACAGTAGCCTGGACATAGGGCGCAAGTTGAATCAGGAGTTAAAATTGGCATGTAGTAAAAGTAATTCTGTGGTTGTTATGGGAGATTTCAACATGCAGGTAGACTATGAGAATCCGGTTGGTACTGGACCCCAAGAAAGGGACTTTGTGAAGTGCCTTTGTGATGGATTCTTTGAACAGCTTGTATTGGAGCCTACCAGGGAGAAGGCAATTCTGGATTTAGTGTTATGTAATGAACCGGATTTGATAAAGGATTCGAGGTTAACGAGCCATTAGGAGGCAGTGACCATAACATGGTACGGTTTAATCTACAACTGGAGAGGGAGAAGAGTAGATCGGATGTGTCAGTGTTACAGTTGAATAAAGGGGACTATGGGGTCATGAGGGAGGAGCTGGCCAAAGTTGACTGGAAAGATACACTAGTAGGGATGACAGTTGAACAAAAATGGCATGTGTTTCTAGGAATAATACAGAAGGTGCAGGATCAGTTCATTCCTAGGAGGAAGAAAGATTCCAAGGGGAGAAAGGGACGCCCATGGATGACAAGGGACGTCAGGGACAGTATAAAAATTAAAGCGAAGAAGTACAACATAGCAAAGATGAGCGGGAAGCAAGAGGATTAGGTAATGTTTAAAGAACAGAAGATAACCAAAAAGACAATACGGGGAGAAAAGATGAGGTGCGAAGGTAAGCTAGCTAATAATATAAAGCAGGATAGTAAAAGCTTCTTTAGGTATGCGAAGAGGAAAAAATTAGTTAAGACCAAAGTTGGACCCTTGAAGACTGAAAAAGGTGAATTTATTATGGAGAACAAGGAAATGGCAGATAAATTGAACAGGTACTTTGGTTCTGTCTTCACTAAGGAGGGCACAAACAATCTTCCCGATATAGTAGTGGCCAGAGATCTGGGGTGACAGAGGAACTGAAGGAAATCCACATTAGGCAGGAAATGGTGTTGGATAGACTGCTGGGACTGAAGGCTGATAAATTCCCAGGGCCTGATGGTCTGCACCCCAGGGTACTTAAGGAAGTGGCTCTAGAAATCGTGGATGCATTGGTGATAATTTTCCAATGTTCTATAGACCCAGCATCAGTTCCTGTGGATTGGAGGGTAGCTAATGTTATCCCACTTTTTAAGAAAGGCGGGAGAGAGAAAACGGGGAATTATAGACCAGTTAGCCCGACATCGGTGGTGGTGAAGATGCTGGAGTCAATTATAAAAGATGAGATAGCCGTACATTTGGATAGCAGTAACAGGATCGGTCCGAGTCAGCATGGTTTTACGAAGGGGAAATCATGCTCGACTAATCTTCTGAAATTTGTTGAAGATGTAACTAAGAAAATGGACAAGAGAGAGCCAGTGGATGTAGTGTACCTGGACTTTCAGAAAGCATTTGATAAGGTCCCACATAGGAGATTAGTGGGCAAAATTAGGGCACATGGAATTGGGGGTAGAGTACTGACATGGATAGAGAAGTGGTTGGCAGACAGGAAACAAAGAGTAGGGATTAATGGGTCCCTTTCAGAATGGCAGGCAGCGACTAGTGGGGTACCGCAAGGCTCGGTGCTGGGACCGCAGCTATTTACAATATACATCAATGATTTGGATGAAGGGATTCGAAGTAACATTAGCAAATTTGCAGATGACACAGCTGGGTGGCAGTGTGAACTGTGAAGAGGATGCTATGAGAATGCAGGGTGACTTGGACAGGTTGGGGGAGTGGGCAGATGCATGGCAGATGAAGTTTAATGCGGATAAATGTGAGGTTATCCACTTTGGTAGCAAAAACAGGAAGGCAGATTACTAACTAAATGGCGTCAAATTGGGAAAAGGGGATGTACAACGGGATCTGGGGGGTCCTTGTACATCAGCATGCAGGTAAAGCAGGCAGTGAAGAAAGCGAATGGCATGTTGGCCTTTATAACACCACGAATCGAATATAGGAGCAAAGAGGTCCTTCTGCAGTTGTACAGAGCCCTAGTGAGACTACACCTGGAGTATTGTGTGCAGTTTTAGTCCCCTAATTTGAGGAAGGGCATTCTTGCTATTGAGGGAGTGCAGCGTAGATTTACGTTTAATTCCCGGGATGGCGGGACTGTCATATGCTGAGGGAATGGAGTAGCTGGGCTTGTACACTCTGGAGTTTAGAAGGATGAGAGGGTATCTCATTGAGACATATAAGATTGTTAAGGGCTTGGACACACTAGAGGCAAGAAACATGTTCCCGATGTTGGGGGAGTCCAGAACCAGGGGCCACAGTTTAAGAATAAGGAGTAAGCCATTTAGAACAGAGACGAGGATACACTTTTTCTTACAGAGATTGGCGAGTCTGTGGAATTCTTTGCCTCAGAGGGCGGTGGAGGCAGGTTTTCTGGATGCTTTCAAGAGAGAGCTAGATAGGGCTCTTAAAAATAGTGGAGTCAGGGGATATGGGGAGAAGGCAGGAACGGGGTACTGATTGGGGATGATCAGCCATGATCACATTGAATGGCAGTGCTGGCTCGAAGGGCCAAATGGCCTACTCCTGCACCTATTGGCTATTGTAAATGAAAGGAATATCTGGAGGAAAAAAAACAAATGATAAAAGTTATCCCTCTGTTCTCACTATTCAAGATTTTAAACTTTCAGCAAGATAATTTATTTTGCTTGTCGAATGGCACTTCATAGCAGCTCATTGTACCAAAGTGTTTGATAAAATATGTTATTCATATTCTAAAATACCCTCAGTGTATTACCCACAAGCTATGTATATTACTTGTTGCAATACTTACATCTACTCCACCAAAAATATCGAAAATGTGCGTGTTGGGGAATTTGGATTCTTGGGCACCTTTCCCATCCTCCGTCACAAATGCCATTGCTTCCATCGAGAGGAGTGGAGCAATCTCCTACACACACACACACACACACACACGGGCAAAGAATGAAACATTAAACCCCAGCCAACCAAACCTAAGCAGCCAAAATGTGTTTTCCTTTCAGAACTTAACTTACTTATATTATCCATCATCTTCAATTTGTTCCAAGAGTTTCACTCATTATTTTCTGTATTCCTAATATTCCAATATTATAAAATTGCCAAACAACAGTACTCAGGCATGAGACAGGAAAAAAATGAAAAAAGAGGAATAGGGAAGGGCGTCCAGAATTTATTTGATAATCGTACCTTGAAATGACAGTTTTCTTGCCTGTTTACTCTTAATTTATACTGTAATTTATTTTATTGTACCTTAAAATAACACATTTTACTTGCTTGTTACTTCTTAATTTACACAGAAAATTTGTGGTAATCATTCCTTAAAATGACACCAACTCCTTGCTTGTTTACATTTAAATCATATCGGAAATATTTTATATTACACCTACACCTACTTGTAACATGATACCCGTTCCTTGCTTGTTTATTTTAATTAGAGAGAAGTATCCTTTACCAATGTATTTAAACGCTAAACGAATTTCAAATCCAATTCCTAACATTTAGGATGAAAATTATGATCCAACTACTTCAAAGATGATCATACTGTGCTACATAGCTACTCGGTCAAATTAAGTACAGTGGACAAAATAATAACTCAACCTGGAATTTAAGACAATATTTGAAAGTGTTCTCAAAATTTGAAATTAAAGATGCCATTTTTAAAAATCAATTGTCAAATTATTTTTTAAAAAAAAGAAAAAGGGAATAATGTTTTATCTTCTTTTGATTGCTGGACATTTTATGATTGCCAGAATTTGTAAAGTCAGTGACTATTAAGGAATACTATTTGCAAACTCATTGCCGAGTCCAAGTTGGAAATGCAACAATACATTGTATTGCACGGCCAGAAGGTATCCCAACTATGGACTGAGAACGCGGCCAGAGGCCTTCATCGAGGCGCCGTGGTCTCGATGCCTCCCGGATCGCCGCGTAGAACCCCGATCGGGGCCTTGTGGGTAGAAGCCCGGGTCGGACGAAGCGACCGATGGCGTCCGCGGCTGGGGCCCAGGTCGGCTCTACGGAAGTGTGAAGTGGGGGCGTCGACAGCGGTGAGGCCTCGGCAATGGTGAAACCTCGTGGCAATGGGGCCATGGCGGCAGTGAAGCCTTGCGGCGGCGGCGGCACCTTACCGAACTTAGAAATCTCATGCCTAAGTACTGAGGTTAGCCAGAAGTCTACAACCCAAATGCTCACCCTCAAAGTGACACACAATGCAAAGTGAGCCAAAACAAAGTTAAAAGTGATTTGATCCCTAATAATAGGAACATGACAACGTTTTTGGCAGGAGGATCGAGAAATCATGTTCTGATGAAAATTCAGACTCGAAATGTTAATCGTTTCTCTCTTTCTCCACAGACCCTGTCTGACCTGAGTACTTCAACCATATTCTGTATTTCTAAAGCTCTGCTGTAGCTCCCTTTAAGCATACACAAAGTGTGTTGCATCATAACTCACCTTTAAGATTCCTTGGCACAGCAAGAGATCATCATTGTTGGGTTGGCTGTTTTCATATAATTTCTGCACCAGATGAGGGATGCCATTCCATTTTGCAATCTTATCCCTCTCTCGGAGCAAGGAATCTGGAATCTGCAAACAGAAACAGAAGAAATCAACTGTATATTGGATGAGCTCCTTATAGCCTATAAAGTGCTCCAACCAAAGGCTGTGATGCGGAAATTCAGACTTGGAAAATGGATATTGTTGGGAGTCCTACAGCGCAGAAATAGGTTCTTTAGTTCACATTTACTTAAACCATCAACTAATTCCATTTACCTGCAAGTTATGTTGCCTAATAGGCATTGATTAATCAATGTTGAGAGAGAAACTGCTTCCACCACCTTCTCAGGCAGTGTCACATCACTAACCATGTCACATACATTCACATCCAACTCATTAATACAAATAGCAAAGGGTGGACCCAGCACAGGTCCGTGAGAACCACTTGTTACACGCTCCAGTCTGATCAGGCCCCAGGAATTTACCTACCTTAATGTGCTTGAAGGCCTCCAGCACCTCCTTTTCTGCAAATGAGGATTCTGTAAGCATTATTATCCAGCATCTCCCACTCTGACAATCACTCCATACTAGGTTATGTTTTTTTTTGGTAAAAAGCACAGGCACAAAGCAGATACATTTATAGTGCACTGAGAAAAAGTGGAGAAAGATCATCAATGTGTCTTTTGGGTCTGGGGACAAATTCAGGGGACATGGATAGTTACTGATAATGAGCTGACTCAACTTTAATCTTCCACCACATCAATTCTGACTGAACATTGGTGAAGCACAGTAGTTTAAAAAAATAATAAATCCTGGTCATCATTACCGACTAGTCGACATTTTGAATTTCCAGCTTGTATTGCCATGGATTGTTACTCCAAACAGTGCACTGCCACTAACGTAATGCAGTTTAAAGAAGGGTTCCAATCATATACGTCACCTATTCTTTTTCTCCAGAGATGCTGCCCAACCCGTGAGTTACTCCAGCATTTTGTGTCTATCTCCACTGCCTCCAAATCCTGATAAATATTTCAGCATTAAATTTTAGTTAAGACTAGACCAAGTGCGGAGCCGATGGGCCCGTTCCCTCAACGCAACATTCCACCACTCACCCATAGCCCCCAATTGCGCAGGTGCGGCTGACGGGTTCCCGTTGTGACACCAGAGATTCCCGTTGTGACGCGAGTCACGGACGACAAGTGGGAGCGCCCACCCTCCACCAACCCTCCTCTGCTTCCTTCGCTCCCCTCCTCTCTCTTCCCCCTCCCCTCCTTCATTACCTCGCGTACTCCCTCTCCACCCTCATTCTTCTTTCCCCCACTCCCTCCTTCACTACTCCCTCCCTCTCCTTTCCCCTACCCTCAGTCACTCCCTCCCTAACCTCTCCTCTGCCCCATCCCCCTCCTCCCCACTCCTCACCTCCTCCTATCCCACCCTCCACTCTCCCTCCTTACCTTCCCCATTACCCTCCATCCTACCTCCTCTCCCTCTACCCCCCTTCTCCCCTACTCTCCCTCCTCACCTCCCCCACTTTCCCTTCCCTCTCTCCCTACCTCCTCCTCTCCCTCAATCCCCCACTCTCTCTCCTCACCTCCCCAGGATCACGATGTAAACCACCTCCAGCCCTGTTTTCTCCACGCCGTCGGCAATGAAGTTGTACTTGAGGCAGCGGCTGTCGGGGGGGGGGGGGGACGTGCCGAGCGGCCTGGAGCCGGGGAGGGAGAGGCAAAGGCTGCGGCCTAGTCCTTGCCCCGGGTCCCACTCCTCTCCCTCCCCGCGAGCCTGGAGCAGCAGAGCCACCGCCCCCAGACCTCACCCCAGCCTCAGCGTCATGGACATTTCAAATCCCGCATGCCGGGCCCACTGCGCACGTGCAGGGGGGACTTTGTTATTTTCAAATCCGCACGCGCGGATACCCTCAGTCACTCCCTCCATAACCCTGCTACCCTCCCGGCCCCCCTCCTCTCCCTCTATCCGCATGCTCCCACACTCCTCACCTCCCCCTATCCCATCCCCCCACAATTCTTTATTTCCAACAGAATAAAAGAATAAAAAGCTAGTGTGAAATAGCATACAAAAAACAAAACAAGAATATTTATAAAGTGTCATAAACAATATCTATAAATAAATGAAATTGTATGTGTCCGAAAAGGAGCAGGAAGAAGCCAAAGCTCATTAATTCCCACCCCTTATTCAACTACTTATAATAATCTTATACAAATTTAGCAGCTATATGTACACCATATGTACACCAGCAGCTACATTTACACCAACTTATTTACATTTATACACTAATCAAATATTTACAGCCATAAAAAAAGAAAAAAAGAAAAAAGAAAAGAAAAAACCCTCATATATTATACAGTATCTCTTAGTCATAGATACAACCCATCACCCTATAATCACCCTTCCCAATACAATCAGTATAACAAATATCCCACTCACAATCACCTATCCTCATCCCAATATCCTTTAAAAAAAAGTGTTTTTGTACATCTTTTTAAACTGAATTATGTTTGTGCTAAGTTTTATCTCCTGTTCCGGACCATTCCACAAATTCACCCCACAGATTGCTATGCACACACTTTTAAGAGTTGTTCTGACATTGAGTTTTTTTTAAATTATGTTCCCCTCTCAAGTTATACCCACCCTGTCTTTCCATAAACAGTTTTTGTATATTTCCTGGAAGTAAATTATTTCTTGCTTTGTACATGATTTGTGCAGTCTTAAATTTAACTAGATCGGTGAACTTCAGTGTATGTGATTTTAAGAATAATAAATTGGTATGTTCAAGGTATCCAACGTTATTGATAATTCTTATTGCTCTTTTTTGTAATGTGCATAATGGTTGTAGGTTGGTTTTGTAGGTGTTACCCCATATCTCCACACAGTAACACAGATATGGCAATATGAGTATATTATACAGAGTATGTAATGATGTGTAGTCCAGAATGTGTCTTGATTTCCCCAATATTGCTATAGACTTTGCCAGTTTTGCTTTGACATGGTTTATATGTGGTTTCCAGCAGATTTTGTCTAAGATCACACCAAGAAATGTATTTTCATATACTCTTTCTCTATATTGTTATCTATTTTCAATTGTACTTGAGGGTTTGTTTTATGTTTTCCAAATAGCATAATCTTTGTTTTGCTTAAATTTAGAGACAATTTGTTGACATCAAACCACTGTTTAACGGGGGTTCCCCTCCTCCACCATAGATGAGGCTCGCACCAGGGTCTCTTCCATAGCCCGCAACACTGCTCTCTCTCCCTATCCCCGCACTCGCAACAAGGGCAGAGTCCCCCTAGTCCTCACCTTTCACCCCACCAGCCATAACATACAACAAGTAATCCTCCGTCAGTTTCGCCACCTCCAACGTAACCCTACCACTCGCCACATCTTCCCATCTCCCCCCATGTCTGCCTTCCGCAAAGACCGCTCCCTCCGCAACTCCCTTGTCAATTCTTCCCTTCCCTCCCGCACCACCCCCTCCCCGGGCACTTTCCGTTGCAACCGCAGGAAATGCACCACCTGTCCCTTTACCTCCCCCCTCGACCATTCAAGGACCCAAGCAGGTTCACCTGTATCTCCTCCAACCTCATCTACTGCATCCGCTGCTCTAGATGTCAGCTGATCTACATCGGTGAGACTAAGCGGAGGTTGGGCGATCGTTTCGCCGAACACCTCCACTCGGTCCGCAAGAACCTGCCTGACCTCCTGGTGGCTCAGCACTTCAAATCCCCCTCCCATTCCCTGTCCGACCTCTCTGTCCTGGATCTCCTCCATGGCCAGAGTGAGCAACACCGGAAATTGGAGGAACAGCATCTCATATTCCGCTTGGGGCGTCTGCATCCTGCGGGCATGAACATTGAATTCTCTCAATTTTGTTAGCCCTTGCTGTCTCCTCCCCTTCCTCGGCCCTCGGGCTCCTCCTCCTCCTTTTTCCTTCCTTCTCCCCGCCACCCCCCATCAGTCTGAAGAAGTGTTTCGGCCTGAAACGTTGCCTATTTCCTTCGCTCCATAGATGCTGCTGCACCCGCTGAGTTTCTCCAGCATTTTTGTGTACCTTCGATTTTCCAGCATCTGCAGTTCCTTCTTGAACACTGTTTTAATTTATTCATTTCTGATGTGATGACCTCCAAAAGCTGCTTCAAATTGTCACCAGAACAAAAAATATTCGTATCATCGGCAATTTCAGTATATTTGATACTCTGCATATGTCGTTAATGTATAATATGAAAAGCTTTGGACCTAACACAGACCCTTAAGGTAGGTACTCTACAAGTTATGTTCATGTAAGTTGATTTATGTTCACCTATTTCTACAAATTGTTGCCTGTTTCTTAAATAGCTCTCATCCAATCCAATCCAAACCCCTCTGATGCCATACCTATCCAGTTTCATGAGTAAAATGTCGTGATTTACGGCATCAAATGCTTTTTTAAAGTCTATGAATATTCCCACTGCAAGTTTTTTATTATCTATGCAATTTGTGATTTCCTCAATTAGTTCCATTAGTGCCAAAGATGTTGATCTGTCTGTCCGGAATTCATATTGACTGTTGACCAAAAGCTTATGTTTTTCAATGAAATTGTCAAGTCTTTCTGTAAAAAGTTTTTCAAGGATCTTGGATAATTGGGAGAGTAAACAAACAGGCCTGTAATTTGTGAAATGGTGTCTATTCCCAGTTTCATATAATGGTATTACTTTTGCTATTTTCATTTTGTTCGGAAATTTACCGGATTGAAAAGACAAGTTACAGATACGAGTTAATGGTTCTGCAATTTCTTCAATAACGTTTTTTATTATAATCATATCAATATCATTCCAATCAGTAGAGGATTTGCTTTTACATTTTCTTACAGTGTCTATGATTTCTTTTCCTTTGACTGCTCTAAGGAAGATAGAGCTAGTATTTCTATCCCAAAGATCAGCATCCACCCCTTCTTTTGTTTCTGGGTCATTAATTTTTTCTGCCAAATCTGGTTCCACATTTACAAAGAATTTGTTAAAACCATTAACCGCATTAATCACGTTTTTTCTTTAAAAAACCTAAACACAATGTTAGCTGCTAATGAAAATGGAAGAATTTGATTAAAACAGAGGTTTTTTTTTTAAGAAGCGTTATTTTTTAGTTTTTTTTAATGTAAATGAGATTCGGGATACCATTGAACGCGGCTGACGGGCAGGGCAAGTGGAAAATTGTTTTTGTAAAATGGTTTTTGTAAAGTAAAACATGTCAATAACTTGCAAAATATACCATCAATCTGAACAAAACTTGGCTAATGTACATCCCAGGACAATGGTGAGTAAAGTGGGGCAAACATTATAGCGCTATCCTGTACCGTTTTGGCGGAGTTTCCAGGACTCACTCATATGCAAACAAACAAATAAACAAACAAGATAAGAGTTTTAGTAATATAATAATGTAGAATATAATACTACTGGGTACGAGGCTAATAAGATATGTGCAGACTGCTGCCCAACCCACTGAGCATTTTGTGTCTATCTGTACTGCCTCCAAATCCTGGTAAATGTTTCAGCATTAGTTTTTAGTTAAGATAATATTACTAGGTACGAGGCTAATATATGTGCAGACTGTAAATTCAGCAAATTTTACATTCTTGGTCACACAAATAGAGATGGGAATCTATTGTATGTCTCAATCACAAAGATCCAAGATACCACTAGGAGGCACCGACGATGGCAGGCTCGTCAACAGTCTGTCTTTTCTTTTTTTGTGTGTTATTTTTAGTGTGTTTTAAAAGTATATGTTAATGTTCTGTGGTTTGTTTTATGTGAGGGTGGGGGGTGGGGGAGGAGGACAGGGGAAACGTTTTTTTCAATCTCTTATCTTGCCGGAGATGCAATTGTTTTCCGGATCGTATCTCCGGTCGCTCTGCGGGCTAACATCATGGAGCTGGCGCCTTGCTCAGGAATGACTGACCGCCACCGCGGGGACGTGGACTTACCATCGGAGCCGATCCTTTGCCTGGGATCAACACTCCAACCGCGACCTGCAGATTTCACCATCGAGGAGCTCACAGTCAGATCGCCCGGCGCGGGGAGCTGACAATCCTCCCGCCCACCCCCGGATGCAGAAGCTTGATCGCCCCGATGCGGAGAGCTCAACCGCCGGCCACGGGAGCCAAGATCGCCCCATCAACAGAAGGATCGAGGCCCCTGACCGCACAGGAGAACAAAGAAGGGAAGAGATTTAACTTTTTTTCACTTTCCATCACAGTGAGGAATGTGAAGGAGTACTGTGATGGATGTTTATGTTAAAATGTATTTTGTTTGTTCTGTTCCTTTTTATTGGTAAGACTGTATGGCAAATGAAATTCCTCGTATGTTGCAAAACATACTTGGCTAATAAAGTATGATTATGATTAATATGAAATGTTCTGCTAATTGGGAGGTGGCAGAAATAGGGTACACAGAAAGATAATCACAACCGTGTTGAATGGAGCAGGCCTAGTTTTAAACTGCTTTTACCCAATTCATTTTCTGTGCTTCTATCACCAAGGCAGGGTATCTATTTCCCAAAGTTCTTGGGTTTGCATAATTCTATAGGACCTACTTGGCAAAGCAAAACCTCATGCTTTACCTATTATGAGACAAATAAGATGGGTCGATTGTCAGAAAAGAGAAAAAAAATCAACAAAATTAGTAATAGTGCAGTCAAAATGTAGAAACATGGAACTGCAAATGCTGTTTGGACAGTAATAATGACAGCAAGTAGACAGCTTATTGTTCCAGTAGAGATCAAAGTCCCCATTTTTACGCTTAAATTTGCTCCTGGTGATATGCATCTAACCTGAATTTACTTTGTAAATACAATCGATTAAAATTTTATTTTACGCCAAACACCTCCGGCTATAATTCAAAATTAACTTTCCGTTATCCAAGTTTTATTTTCACGAATGATCCGCCCACGAATGAAGCTAATACTATTAGTCATTCGCCTCAAAACATCCATCCCCTCCCGCCGCCGTAACACTTGGTGCCAAGTTGTTACCCTGCACCCCGTAAGGCGGACAATGACCCCCCGAAATAATGCGCAGCCAACACTTGCCTTCCACCGAAACCTGACCAACAGCGGAACACCCATGCCCTCCCGCAGCCAAATCACAATCATCGCTTTGGCCGCTGCAAAATCGAGTCCCCGGCTTTACAGGGCCCTTCCGATAAGTTCAGTTATCTCATCCCCTGGCCTACCTGCGAGACTCTGGTGGGCCCATGCCCCGTGTAGCGACCCTGTTGAAGGCGAGGGACGATATTGTGGGGGCGAACACAACGAGATACGGCGCTAGAGAGCTCCGGAGGCCCAGCCGCCGCCGCCATTTCCCTCACGACAGATAACTGCGGCCTCAGCCCATCCGCTCTCTCCATTGGCCGCTGGCGGCGCCGCCCTGGCTCCATCCGTCATCCCCATTGGTGGAGCCTCCGCGGCCAGGGGTCAAGGGGCATGTGGGTGCTCCCGCCATCTGTCGCGCCTTGCGCGGTCTGTGGTCGCCGCGGCATCGTCGCTGCTGCCGCACGGTGAAGCAATACAGCACCCGGTGAAGCAATACAACAACAACAGCAGCAACAACAACAACAGCAGCAGCAGCAACAACAACTGGAGATGCAAGGGGCGGGTGGTCGCCGCGGCATCGCTGCACAGTGGACCGTATCAACCACAGACGCTATAAGCCTTATAATAAGGGGCAGGTGGATGAGCATCTGATGGGAGAAGGAATCTGGCGCTAGGGGAAGGAAGGAAGGGTGATGTCTGCAGACCTCCTCAGCCGCTCCCACGCAACCGAGGGACTGTCTGTTCTGCTGCTGATTCATGGACCCATCGGTCGTCTACAAACACAAGTGGGAACCACAGATCCTGCCACTCGTGGGGCAGGTCGCAGTTGCATGAGCGGACAGTACGGTGGGTCGTTTTGGAAACGGCGTTGACCTACAACCGTTTAAGCTAAATAAGTCAAAGTGAGTCACTTTAGTTTATTTTGACCTGTACCGTGGTATAGAAACAAAGAGACATAGAAAATAGGTGCAGGAGGAGGCCATTCGGCCCTTCGGCCATTCATTGTGATCATGGCTGATCGTCCCCTATCAATAACCCGTGCCTGCCTTCTCCCCATATCCCTTGACTCCACTAGCCCCTAGAGCTCTATCTAACTCTCTCTTAAATCCATCCAGTGACTTGACCTCCACTGCCCTCTGTGGCAGGGAATTCCATAAATTCACAACTCTCTGGGTGAAAAAGTTTTTTCTCATCTCAGTCTTAAATGACCTCCCCTTTACCCCTGGTTCTGGACTCACCCAACATTGGGAACATTTTTCCTGCATCCAGCTGGTTCAATCCTTTTATAATTTTGTGTGTTTCTATAAGATATCCCCTCATCCTTCTAAACTCTTTCCTCATATGACAGTCCCGCCATCCCAGGGATCAATCTCGTGAACCTACGCTGCACTGCCTCAATCACAAGGATGTCCTTCCTCAAATTAGGAGACCAAAACTGTACACAATACTCCAGATGTGGTCTCACCAGAGCCCTATACAACTGTAGAACAACCTCTTTACTCCTATAGGGGGGTTGCACTTAAGGTCACTGGGTCATAGGGCTTGACGCACGGAGCCGCCCAATCCATTTGGAGGACATCCGTAACTTCCGGTATATGTTATTAATGCAAGAAACGTGTACTTTCCTACCTGTTAAAAACCGCCAAAATGTGGAATTTTTGCGCTGAAAAAAATTGTGGAAGTTGGGGTAAGTGTGAGAGACATGTACCCAACCATTCAATATGATCATGGCTGATCATCCAACTCAGTATCCTGTACCTGCCTTCTCTCCACACCCCCTGATCCCTTTAGCCACAAGGGCCACATCTAACTCCCTCTTAAATATAGCCAATGAACTGGCCTTAACTACCTTCTGTGGCAGAGAATTCCAGAGATTCTGTGTGAAAAATATTTTTCTCATCTCGGTCCTTTCCAATTTCCAATATTTCCAATTTCATATCGGAATTGGAAATATTTGGAATTATCGCGTTTGCTCACTGCATTGCATCAACAGTAAGGTATTATTTGTGGTTTTTCTTGATTCCTTTGGTATCTTAAAAAGTCTCAGGAGTGATAAATCTGGCTGTAAATTTTGCTTCAGAGGCGTTTTCTTTTTGTATATAAAAACCCACTTGAGAACCATGGGCGATTTTAAAATTTTACAGCCAGATTGATCACTTCTGAAACTTTTTAGATGCCAAAGGAATCAAGAAAAAACACAAATAATGCCTTAGTTGAAGAAATGCAGTGAGCAAACGGCCAATGTTCGCCAAGCACTTTGGCTGTTGTTGTCCCTTCAGCTCTCGCTTTTATCTACCGTCATTTCTCCTCACTTTTGGAATTCTGAATAGGCTAAATGTCTCTCACGCTTATCCAGATTTCCATAATTATTTACAGTACAAAAATTGACAATTTTGGCGGGTTTTAACAGGCCCGCTACGCTGGAAACAATGGTAAGTGCTTACCTGCAGTTCATCGCGTGTACTCTACTTGGAGTAGCGTAGCAACAGTACGGGTCATGGGTCGTGACCCGACTGCCGTGAAACCTCCCTATACTGAAATCCTTTTGTTATGAAGGCCAACATTCCATTCGCTTTCTTCATTGCCTGCTGTACCTGTAAGCCAACTTTCAGTGACTGGTGTACAAGGACGCCCAGGTCTTGCTGCACCTCCCCCTTACCTAACCTAACCCCATTCAGATAATAATCTGCCCCCTTGTTTTTGCCGCCAAAGTGCATAACCTCACATTTATCTATATTATACTGCATCTGCCATGCATCTGCCCACTCACTCAACCTGTCCAGGTCACCCTGCAACCTCCTAACATCCTCTTCACAGTTCACACTGCCACCCAGCTTTGTGTCATCCGCAAACTTGCTAGTGTTGCTCCGAATTCCCACTTCCAAATCATTAATATATATGGTAAACAGTTGCAGCCCCAACACCGAGCCTCGCGGCACTCCACTTGCCACTACCTGCCTTTCTGAAAATGACCCGTTCACTCTTACTCTTTGCTTCCGGTCTGCCAACCAATTTTCTATCCATGTCAACACCCTACCCCCATGTGCTTAATTTTAGTCACCAGTCTCCCATCCTTATCAAAGGCTTTCTGAAAGTCTAGATACACTACATCCACTGGCTCCCCTTCATCCATTTTACTTGTCAAATCCTCAAAATATTCCAGAAGATTAGTCAAGCATGATTTCCCCTTCATAAATCCATGTTGACGTGGACTAATCCTTTTACTGCTATCCAAATGCCCCATTATTGCCTCTTTAATAATTTTGACATCCCGCCACCGATGTCAGGCTAACTGGTCTGTAATTCCCCGTTTTCTCCCTCGCTCCTTAGCTATCCTCCAGTCCAAATGATTTATCATCCTTCAGTCCCATTAGCCTACCCAATACTATTTCTCGCCTAATGAAAATTTCTTTCAGTTCCTCTACCCCCTTAGATCCTCTGTCCTCCAGTACATCTGTGAGATTGTTTGTGTCTTCCTTAGTGAAAAGCTTTTGTAGCGTGCTAACCAACCTGGAGTGACGAGAGAGAAGAAGGGTCTGGACCTAAAACATCACCCATTCCTTCTTTCCAGAGATGCTGCCTATACCCGCTGAGTTACTCCATCTTTTTGTGTCTATCTTTGCTGGAGTAACTCAGCATCTCTGGAGAATATAGATAGGTGACATTTCTGGTCATGAATCTTCTGACTGGGTCAGGGTTTCCCCATGAATAACCAAACTCCTTATTTCTGTATTCAGTGTCCCCTACGGATTGAGCCTTCCATATCCACGTCCAAGTGATTCACCTTTCTTACAAACCGATTGTACAGGGAGCATTCTTCTTCTTGCATATGGCATGCACAGCCTAAAGTTGTAGGAAGACTTGTTCTATTTGATCTTATTTGATTGTGCACACCAGGTTGATTGCATGCGTCGAAACAGGGCGGACCACGTGAAGGTTGAAATCTTCGCCCCCAGGGAGCATTGCGCAATGGGAAAGAGTTAATTAACAATTAATTAAGAGTCTTAGGGAAGAGTGATCATAATGAGACAACATTTATATTAGGACCGAAACTGATTTAGTTCAATCTGAAACCAGTGTCATGAATCTAAGCACAACAAATTATGAAGGTATGTGACATTTGTTGACCATGTCATCTCTGAAAAGTATGTTAAAAATAAATGATCAATATTTAAGAGGCATTTAGATAGAACAGGCAGGGAATAGAGAGATGCAGACCATGTTTAAGTAGATGTCATTAGACTTAATTGGCATTATGGTTTGCACAGGGCTCTCACTTAACTTTTTTTTCCCTGTTGCCAGGTGGGCAACCTAGGCAGTTTTTTAGGTTGCCAAATGACAGTTTAGGTGGTCATTTAAGACGGCTTGCATGACGCGTGCGATAATGTGCTCGGACGAAGTGCGTAGTTACCAGTCGGAATTATGCTCAATGAAGCATTCACATATTATTTCTGCTTCAAATAAAGTCACAAACTAAACATATTCACCAATCAAGACATGATATTTACCACAATGACATGCAGCAAAATTATAATACAGTATCTCAACTCTTTTTACACGTTGCAATTAATGCAATTTTTATTATTTCTTTCCACTTCCAAACAAAAATGTGGTTGGATTATTCAGCGTTTGATCAACCTGTGTCAATAAATCTTGGACCATGGAAGAGAGCATAGGACAGTCCTGCCATCCCGGGAATTAACCTTGTAAACCTATGCTGCACTCCCTCAATAGCAAGAATGTCTTTCCTCAAATTAAGGGACCCAAACTGCACACAATAATCCAGGTGTGGTCTCTCTAGGGCTCTGTACAACTGCAGAGGGACCTCTTTGCTCCTATATTCGACCACTTGTTATAAAGGCCAACATGCCATTCGCTTTCTTCACTGCCTGCTGTACCTGCATGCTTACTTTCATAGACTGATGAACAAGGACGTCCAGATCCCGTTGTATTTCCTCTTTTCCCAACTTGACGCCATTTAGATAGTAATCTGCCTTCCTGTTTTTGATACCAAAGTGGATAACCTCACATTTATCCACATTAAACTTCATCCAAATCATTGATGTATATTGTGAATAGCTGCAATAAAATTTTAACTGAAATATCTCCTGACCGAATTTGTAATGTATATGACCGACTGTAAAAGTAAAATCTGGATAAATCCAACGTATTGCTGTGAATGTTGTCATTAAATAACTACTGTACTGATACTCCATATTAAGAGCATTGATTTGCCGTTTAAATGAATTCTGTAATAACGTATCAACGGTAGCAGTGACAATCGAACACTACGGTTTTAATGTTTCACGTGTTCACAATTTTATTAATCCATCTTTATGGATTAAAAAAAAAAAACATTGGGAATTAAAAACACATTTGGGGGGGTGGGTTGAGAAGGCAATCGGTGCGGAATGGATGGATTGAGGCTGGGGAATTAGTGCGTGTTGGTTGGAGTAGGTAAAATTGTGAGGGGAGAGCGCGGGGGATGTCTGGGGTTGAATGGGGGGATCAGTACCGAGATAGAGCAGGGCTCGAAATTAACGGTTGCCCGGGTGCCAATGGCGACCTAAAGTCCCGCCGGAAACCTAAAAGCCGTGCCATTTTGCCGGCTTGGCAAGCACCTATCGTTCAATTCTGAGCGGGCCCCCCTCTCTATTTCTCTCTCTGTTACTCTCCGTCTCCGCCCGCCATCCGTGTCTGGGCCGCCGGTTCTTCACATTCCGCCCGCTCCTCATCCGCTGGCACGGCCGGCTGCCTTGCACATGTGCACTGCCACGGCCTGCACATGCGCACAACCACGGCCAGCGCATCATCGGCCGTGGGTGTGCGCATGTGCCGCCCTGCGCTGAAAACCAACACAGAATCACTCCCTGGAGCTGGATTCTTGCTTCTTGGTTTCTTGGTCAACCAAAAATATTCCAAATGGAATTTAAACTGGACTCACGTCGCTAATGTGTGGGATAGAACTCACGTTTTTTCTCTCACGTCCCAGTTTGAACAATGAAATCCTTACTTGCAGCAGCACAACAAAATATGTAAACATAGTACTCTGTAAACAATGTTATAAATGAGAAAACAAAACCATGTATAGTTACCTCTACTAGGATATATATATATATATATATAGGTAATATGTATATATG